>NW_007252238.1:267853-307734 GCF_000164805.1 Carlito syrichta | reverse complement strand
GGCCACTGCACTCCAGTCTGGGTGACAGAGTGAGACTCCAATTCAAAAAAAAAAAAAAGTTCAGCAGTTTTACATTATACATTATTTGCATATTAGACATAGAATCCATACAAATAAAAGTACATGTAAATACTTCTCCCTACTTTGAATTAGTAAATCCATTTTTAAAAAATTTGAATGGCTGGGCGTGGTGGCTCAAGCCTGTAATCCCAGCACTTTGGGAGGCCGAGGTGAGAGGATTGCCTGAGCCCACAGGCTTGAGAACAGCCTGGCAACTTGGTGAGACCTCATGTCTACAGTATATCAACAAATTAGCTGGGCATGGTAGCATGCACCTGTAGTTCCAGCTACTTGGAAGGCTGAGGTGTCTGTGAGCATGCCACTGAACTCCAGCCTGGGCTACGGAGAGACTTTGACATCCCCCCCACAAAAAAAGGGAGTGAGCAATGTGCTTCTCCCCAAGTGACAGGAAATAAACTTCAGAATGCTTATTTCTGCCAGATGGAAATTATTGGCTGTATTCCCTATCAGAAAAACAAATAGCATTATATACGCACATATCCAGTCCCTCTTTCTTCGTAAATTTGTTTCAGAATTCTTAGTAGTTTGGTGCGAAACAACAGTTGGGTCTACAGTTGTGATACCGCACAAGACTGAAAAGCAAAGAACCTAGACCCTTCAAGAATCTAGACACTGGTTGAACATCTACTTTTCATACAACTAAAGAATACCTGACAGAGTAAACCACACTTGGCATTGTGGAGATGCCAACAAGTCTTAAGATGGCAATGTGTAACTGAAGACCCCACCCCAGTTTCTTTGGAACTATGAGTACCTCCATGAATTTTGATGTGGCGTTGAGCATACAGGTTTTGTGTTCTTCACCCTTGTACTCAAAGGGTACCATGACAAAACCGATGGCTTCAGGGATGGCCAGGATGAAGGAGAGGATCCAGATGGAGACAATTTCGATGGCAGTGACCAAGGGAATCCCAATTCCCTGAACCCGACTCCAAGAAGCAACTGCTCTGTACCTGAAAAAAAAAAAGGGGACACGGGACCAGGCTGTTAGGAAACTGTAAATTTATTTCAATTCAATGAAAATTATAAATGCTAGGAAGCTCCTTTCCTTGGCTAGCGACCAATCTTTTACTTTTTAGGAATTTTCTGACTCTTGGTGTGAAAAATAAGTGGGACCATTGAGACTTCCACCCATCTGGAAATCAATTGGCTGGCAGGCCTGAGTCTGAGGTCTTTGTTTGGGGGTCTCGTGAAATTTCAAAAGATTTTAGAATATGGCAGCAACAGACAGATGTGCCTATGTTTTTTTAAGCTGGAGAGATGGGAGAGGGGTAGTGAAAGCTGCTGGTGCTTGTTATAGTAATAGTTTATTTTTCTTTATATATTTAGAAAGAAGCTGGGTATGGTGGATGCCTGTAACCCCAGTACGTCAAGAGACTGAAGTGGGAGGATCACATGAGCCCAGGAGTTCGAGAGCAGCCTGGGCAACAAAGTGAGACTGTATTTCTACAAAAAATAGAAAAATTAGCCCAGTGTGGTGGCATGTGCCTGTAGTCCCAGCTACTCAGGAGGCTGAGGCAGGAGGATCCCTTGAGCACAGGAATTTGAGATTGCGGTGAGCCGTGATTGTGTCACTGCACTCCAGCCTGGGTGACAGAGTCTCAAAAACATAAACAAAAACTGAAAAAAACAAAAACAAAACTTGAAAACATTATCTATGAAGTGGGTCTAGCTATCCTGGAGTGTGTAGTGACCACTGTGTCTTCTTCTACTCTCAAAACATGATCACAGTGGACTTGTTGGAGGATGGTTTTAGTAAATAAATAATATTTGTGGTAAAAGTTAAAGAATGACTATATCTCTCCCATTATGGTCCTGGGCTAAAGTAGATAAAGCTGAGTTAAAGGTACTTTGGTTCCTAATCTTTAGGATTTATAATTTAACAGAAAAGAATAGTTCATATAGAGTATAGGATTGAAATGTCACTGAAAAAATATGTCAATCAAAAAACTAGTATTAAAGAAGTTATGCTTATCTTATGTTTTACTTTATATTTTTATGATAATAATCATATTAGATGTTATGTCTACAGATGGTTTGGTTTAGAAACTCTATGCTCTTTGACCTGATATGATGGTCTAATGCTAACTGCTTTTAGACTTACGATTAAGAAGAGACCTGTGTGGGGTATGATATTTTTGTGGTCTCATTCTTGAAATTTTTGTTGCTGTAGTAATGGAAAGGAAACGTTTTCTTTTTATAATTTCCATTAGATAGTGCCAGAAGAAGGTCATAAAATAGACCAATACATGGGGGACAGGTGCACATGGTTAGGAGGACATACAACCTAATGTAGAAGATTAATCAATAAAGCCAAGGTAACATATAAGCTATCCATATCCACCAAGATAAATCCCCTTCACTTATACTGAATGTCCTGTCTTAGGGAATCTACACAATACATCTGTGAAAATACAACTCTTGGGAATTATGCTGCCTAATTCTTCACTGGAATTACCTGTAGATTAAAACTTACAGATTTGGGTATTTTACAATGATGCCACATGGCATAAATATATATATGTGTGTGTGTGTGTGTGTGTGTGTGTGTATTTGTATATATATATGTATATATATGTGTGTGTGTATATATATATATATGATATATATATCAACATTTGCTGGAGAAATATTTTACAAAACATTTTCAGGGTAAATAAGACTTGCGTACAGCAAATTCAGTTTAGTACAGAATGAAATAAAATACAGCTATGCAAACAGACCAAGAAAGTCCTCTTGCCATATAGCCAAGATTGCATTTTAAAATTTATGGTTATTTCCAGTGGGATAAAGACCACTGTTTATTTTTCTTTCCATTTCTGTTTACTTTCCTTTGTTGCCTTATTAGACTGGCAGCTTGATGTCCAGTAAAAGCTAAAAGGAATGGAGATGTAATGTCTATATACCGAGGCTGTCAAGTGAGTTACATCTATGTCTTCTCCCCCTTCCTCACCTCAGTTACCAGGGAAGATGATTTAGATAAAATACCCTATTCTATCAGAGAGTAAGAAAGCCAGATTTCTTTGCCAGGATTTGGGATGGAATGGCTTAAGGAAGAAAATGTGGTCAATGTGCTCTTATGATGAATTTATTCATAGACCAACTTCATTTTATAATGTGCCATGAGTTCCCAGAACATTACACATCCATAATACAAAGTACATTCAACATTTAAAAATAAGTAGAAGTAATTTTTAGAGTCTAGCAAGTGATTCATAATCAGTCTGCTTCTTCACTAGCCCACATCACTGAGAATTAAGAATATTTTCCACTTGTCATCACTCTGATCTTGATAGCATCTCTAGGAGATAAGGAGAAAACAATCATAAGAGCAATTAGAAACAACTATTTGTGATGATGGAGGTGGGGGAAGGTATGGAAAATATGAATTACTGGATGTTTCAGAACTGATTTCTATTTGGTATACAACACACGCACACACATAAATATGCCCTTCTTATTAGCTGTGATTACAAACAGGGTTCAGTTTGGTAGTACATGTATATGACATCTACACTTGTCATAGAAAATCCACAAGTTGTAGATTCCATGACCAGCAGCTGACATTCCAGAAATAATCCCTCCTCTTTGAAATGCTTTCTTCCCTTGACTCCCACCGTATTCTCCCAGTTTTTCTTCTGACTTAGCTGGTCACTCCTTCTCATTTCCTAGGCTAGACTCTGCCCTCTTCCCAAATTCTCAGTCTTGGATTTCTCTTAGGGTTTTGTCCTTGGAAATTTTTGTCTACCTAAATGCTCTCTATTGATGATCTTATCCAATCTCATGGCTCTAGTATTATTTAACTATCTATATGCTGAAAATTCCTAAATGTATATCTCTAGCCTGGAGCCACACCTGTAACTCTAGACTTGTGTATCCAACCGCCTACTTGAGAGTGCCACTAGGACATCTATTGGGCATTCAGGTCTACCCAAAGCAGACTCCTGGTCTTCTTTGCTCTCAAACCTGTCTCTTCTCCAGTTTTACTAGCTCAGGCCCCAAATCTTGGGGGTTAGCCTTCACCCCTCTTTTACTACTCATTCAATCCTTTAGCAAATCTTGCAACAACTTCCTTCAAGTATGAAGGGGGATCCCAAGAAACCCTGGAATTTATAAAAAGTTGTGTATTTATTCTTACATGTTTAAATTTCAGTCACCTTCAAAGTACTCTCCATTTGATGCAGTGCACCTATCAAGACGCCTTTTCCGTTGTTCAAAAAAGTTTTCGAATGTGTCCATTTTGATGCCTTTTAATGTTGCCGTTTTTTTGTTTCACCTCTTTGATATGGGCACAATGTTTCCCTCTGAGGACTTTTTTTTCATTTGAGGAAACAACAAAAAAAAGCCACTCGGGCTGAGAAAGGGTGAATATGGAGAGTAGGGCACAGGGCTCACGCTGTTTTTGGTAAAAAATTGCTGAACATTCAGTGTGGTGTGGGCAGGTCATTGTTATGGTGGAAGAACCAGTCACCACAACTTGAGGCATTTCTTCTGCGAATTGTGATGCAGCCTTCTCAAAACTTCCAGGTAAAAACTGTGGTTTTGATCCAGGGAACAAATTCTGAGTGTACTACAAGATAATTACATTTTTTTGGTCCCCTCCTTATATATCCAAACGCCACCACTTTTCACCATCTATCACACCTGTTATCATACTGCCTTGTTTATTGCAATAGCTTTCTAACTGGTCTCCCTGTGTCCACCTTAGCTTGTCATAGCCTACTTTGAATACAGCAACTGAACTGAGCCTGTTAAGTCAGATCACGGCATTCCTCTGTTCAAGACCTCTCAGTGGTTTCCCACCCTTATGGGAATACTCACAGGTATCCTCAGAGTTCCTTCTTCACTTCCTTATGATCTTTACTCAATTGTATATTTTCATGGAAGCCTTCCCTGGAGACCCTATTTAAAATTGCCAACTCCCCTTCCAGAACTGTACAACTCACCTCAATTTATTTCTCTCCATAGCACTTACTACTATGTGACCAGCTAAATGTTTTATTTATTTACTTTGCTTATAATCTAGGCCCATCCCTCCCTTTAGGATATAAACTCCATAAGGGCAGACATTTTGTATGTTGGCCACAATACCTAGAACAACAGGTGCCAAATAAACACCTGTGGAATGAAGTGTCTTTTTGTTGTTGCTGTTGTCTCCATGTACATTGACATGCATCTGTCCTACTTAACTGGCCCAAGCTAACTGCACACTACAACTTGAACATTTTCCTAATTTTCAAGCTAGCCTTAAATTAGGCAATAGATACAAAGGTAATATTTTAAGAAGCCCAGAATCAATAATTTAAAACAAGGAGAGATCTTTGGGGTGATCTCACTGCCCCTCATGTTCGTGCTGAGAATCTGAGGACCTGTATGTCACTGTGTCCTCTGCCCGGTCCCAGTGAATGTAGGCTCTGGGCTGCTAATTCCCAATGGAGTCTTTCCTACTATATCACTTTGTACCCTGTCATGTAACAGGCCAAAATACAAGTATAAATTATATCCTTTATTTATGTAAAAATATTTGTCACTGTGTATGTCTATAAATAGATTTTTAATGTTTTCAAGGCCAGAGGCATTTAATGCGTGTTTATGGAAACTAAGGTATGGCCTGGAACAGTCATTAAATTAAAAAATTTATTACTGAGAGAAATTTAAAATATTATAAAATAAGATTCAAAAGATACCACTTCAACAAAATTTTTATTTTTCTTATTTTTTCCCACTTTCGTTCTTATAGGCATAGTTTGAATGTATACTACAATCATATTACTTACAATCTTATATGTTAAAAAATAATCTCCCATGTTTCTATATGAGCATGGTACTTGTCAATTTAATGACTACACAGAATAACAAGATTTTGGCATAATTTAATTGAATCACCAGGCATGGCGGCTTATGTCTGTATTCCCAGCATTTTGGGAGGCCGAGGTGGCAGGATCACTTGAGCCTAAGATCTTGAGACCAGCCTTGGCAACATAACAAGACCTGTCTCTACAGAAAAAAAAAATAGCTGGGTGTGGCTGTATGTGCCTGTAGTCCCAGCTACTTGGGAAGTTGAGACAGAAGGATCGCCTGAGCCGAGGAGTTCCAGGCTACAGTAAGTTGTGATGGTGTCACTGCAACTCCAGCCTAGGTGACAAAGTGAGACTCCCACTCAAAAAAGGCAGATATATAAAAAATAAAATAATTTACTTGAATCTTTCTTCTATGTTCACATTGTTTCTAGTATTTCACAGCTGTGAATAGCATTCTGATAAATGTGTTTGTACACATATTTTTTTCTCTTTCCTAAAGATTTTCCTGGATTAGTTGTCTTGAGTGGGATTACTGGGTCAAGAGAATAAAAAGGCTGCCAAAGTATCATAAAAAAAGTTTCTACCAAGTGTCTGTCAATGAATGCTCACCTGCATTAGAAATTATTACTTTCTCTTTTATAAAATAAAGTGGCTTTTATCTTTACTTCTGCACATCTCTAATGAATAGTAAACATGACCATTTGTAATGGTCATTGGTGATTTATATCTCTTGTGCCATACAGAGGTTTGGAGGCAAAAATACTAGCAGAAAAAAATAGTACACAGAAGCCAGGTGTAATGAAATAAAAGAGATCTACAAATGCTTTGCCACTTTTTCAACGGAGCTCTCTCTTTTTTGAGTCAGAGTCTCACTCTGTTGTCTAGGCTGGGGTGCAGTGGCATGCTCATGGCCATGGTAGCCTCTACCTGCTGGGCTTAGACAATCTTTCTGCTTCAGCCTTCCAAGTAGCTGAAACTACAGGCGTGTGCCACCACGCTCAGCTGTTATTTATTTACTGTAGAGACGAGGTCTTGCCATGTTGCCCAGGCTGGTCTAGAACCCATGGGCTCAGGCAGCCCTCTAGCCTCTGCCTCCCAAAGTGCTGGGAGTGTTGAACCAACATACCTGCCTCTCAACTGAGCTCTTAAACTGGGCTGGCTGGTCACTGCTTTTTGATACAATGACAGTATCAAGAATGATGCTTTGTCAATTCCAGGCCTGGTTTCTGAAAGGGCTGGCAGGTTCCATGCTGGAGCCCGGAGCCTGTGGTAGCAAAAATGTTGTGTGACCACGAGACTATATGGAGAGAGAGATGGGCTCTGCTGAGCTCAGGCTTCCAGCTGTCACTGACAAGATGTCAGACATGCTGGTGTTGGACCCAGGAGACAAGCCCAGCACCAGTTGAAATCCACCAATGACCCCGGTGGAAGTGACAAGGAGTGGAAGAATTGTCTACATTCCTGACCCACAACATGGTGAGATATGATATAACGGGTGTTGCTCTGAGCTGCTAAATTTTGGGGTAGTTATCAAAGAGAAATGGGTAGCAAAATTAACCAGTTGCCTGATCTTGACAATAAAGTAAGATAAAGGAATGAATAACTATGTGCAACAGGGAACAGACCCAAAAGTGAGACCCCGAGTTGCCCCGGCCAGGTCTGACTTTGCCTCTGTCTGGCTCCCAGCTTCTCTCTGCTGTCACAGCTCCTTCCTCCACGTCATCACTATTGTCAGGCAGAAGTAAATGATCATAATACCCGGAGAATAAGGAGAAAGCCAATCTAATAGAAAAAAAGTTTTTCAGAAAATCACCTTCATGTTTCTTGAGTTAGGATAGAACCTTGAGAATATCATAAAGACCATTGAGCAATGATTTGAAATGGTGGGTTGAAGAACTGACATCAGCTTTTGAGTCCGAGGCACATAAAGCTGCCTTATTAATGGATCTTTGTAACTTTTCCAAGTATCTAATTACATACCACTCTGGAATAGTTGTTAAAAGAGTTTTATCTTTTTACAGCCTTCTTGCTTGGGCGACTTTGAACTGCAAGTTAGATCTGTACCCAGACCTTTTTACTGGTCTGACCCTATCATCATCACCATCTTCCACTTTAAACACAGCTTTACAAAGAACAGGATTAAGCTCCCTCCCACACCCCTGTTCTTTCTCCTCTCCCCCCAACTCAAAGTACCATGTAAAATCTGTCACTTATGGTATATAAGAATACCTATTTTAATACTTGGTAATGACTGATTTTTCATGCTTGTTGGAAAAAATTCATTTATTTTAGAAGTTGACTGCCTTAGAATTGAAAAATATATATATTTCACTGAGAAAACTAGATAGGAGTCAAAATTTGTTTCTAAATTTCTTTAGTTTCTGACTTATCTTTTTTCTTAAATGACTAAGAATGTGAAGTTAAAAATAAATAAATAGAAGTTAGATTTGAGGAGGAATTATTAAAAAAAAGTTAAACTAAGACAAGTCTATAGGTGAAAGACACAAGGAAAACATTTCCATTCTGGCACAGATCATGCGTGTTTTGTACTCTCATGGTTACCTCACTTAGATTAAAAGCTGATAGTGTGAAAGCTGGTCATGAGAAGGCTAGATCTCTTCTTTGACTTTACAGCATTCTGTAACCATTGATTCATGAGGTAATAAAGAAATTCTATAGAACTCGAATGTGTAGTTTCTCTCATTATTTCCCCTTAAAACAACTCTGAAATGAGACATAATAATTATATTTTTAAAATATCATGTAAAAAGATCATGGGAACTCTTTGTCCTGGGCCATAATTTATTCAACTTGTAAGAATGAACATAGGAATTCACAAACTGCTAACTGTTTTGTAACAGGTTCCAATTTCTCTCTTCTTACTCCTTGTTTTTTTTTTAAGTGATTTTTTTAAAGGACAATAGAATGCAACCAAATGAAGACTGAAAGCAAGTGGAATCTTATCCTTAGGAATTAGGTGTGAATAACACAGTCTCTAGTACGAAGGTTTTTGAAATAGAAATGTCAAGTAGATTCCCTATATACAGGTTCCAAAGCTTAGAGTCAACACCAAATTAAATGTAAAAATACCAAAGAATGGATCTGGGGAACAAAGGATGATGAGTTTCCTTCCAAGTGAAAACCTTTTAGATTAAAGCTGGTTTTTGTGGGAGTGGAATTTTAAAAGGGTGAATTTTGATTTAAAACTCAGACCAAGTCTTAATAAAATAGATTTGGCATTATGTTTTCGACTAAGGATAACATAGTGTGACACACAACTGGTTGTTGTGATGGACCATCTAGCCTGTTCTTTTTCATGCATGATATGGGTGAGGTGACCTTACACCAGAAAGAGGCATCTGTGACCTAACGACTTTGTGCTTGTCTCCCACATCCCTGCACACTGGTAGGATTTAACAATGGTAAGGATTGAAATTCAGCAAGATGATCCTCTGAGGTTTCTTCCAGGAAAAAAGCGGGAGCAGAACAAAAGTGTGAGGAGAAACCAGCCCTGCCCCCTGGGCCTATGGCAGGAGTGACAAATATTTTTTCCCTCTATTTTTTGTTTTCACATTTTATGCTCCCCCCCCCACATCTGGATCTCCCTTTGTTGCCCAGGCTGGAGTGCAGTGGCACAATTATGGCTCACTGTAGCCTTGGCCTTCTGGTCTCAGGCCATCCTCCTGCTTCAGCCTCCCCAGGTGCACACTATCACACCCAGCTAATTAAAAAAAATTTTTTTTTTGTAGAGAACAGAACAGGTCTTGCTATGTTCCTTGCTGGCCTTGAACTCCTGGGTTCAAGCAATCCTCCTGTCTCGGCCTCCCAAAGTGCTGGGATTACAGGCATGAGCCACTGTGCCTGGCTACCTCTCTTTTTGGGAGACATGTTTTTCTAAACCCAACAAGAGAACAAAGAGAAAGAACTATGTTACCTGTCGACACTAAGAGCGCAGAGGTTGAGGACGGTGATCCCCACTGATGACTTCTGCAAAAAGGGGAACAGCTTGCAAAGAAACACACCGAAGTCATTGTGATCGAAAGGCCAGCGCCCCGCCAACAGCTGAAAGAAGAAGACACAGTCATAAGAAATGGTAGAGCTGACATGAAACCTGTGGGCACTTACATTTACAGTTACAAGTCCCAACTTCTAAATTTTATTCATTGTGCTTTCCAGTTAATGTGTTAGCACCAGGGTACTAGTGTTTTTATTTGTTCTTTCATATTTTATTTATTTATAGAAAGCAGGATTTATTGAGAGGACAGAAAATCTCCCGGAGCAGGAGGGGACCTGAGGGGGTTTCCTTTCCTTCTTTCATATAAAATATTATAATTATCAACTTATAGTAATATATGAATATAATATTTCTGATATATAATACATTAAGTATGTATTATATCTTAAATGTAATCTATTCGGTGGATGCATACGTTCATAGTGTTTTTCACTTGCCCATGGAACACAAATGTTGGACAATGGTTGTCTGGTCACAGTTCACCATATTTGCTAGTTCTTGGGTGGACTCATGTGGATCTTCATGGATTAAAGCATTTATATGGTCTTCATCAAAGCTGGATGGTCTTCCCGAACGTGGAGAATCACCCAGGTCAAAGTGGCCCTCTTTGAAACCACAAAACCATCTTCTTGTTGTGCTTTCCCTGATGGCATCTCTCATGCATGACACAATTGTTTGGAGCTGCCTCTGCTGCCTTTACTCCTCTGTTAAACTCAAACAGAAGAATATGTTGGAAGTGTTTGTTTGTTTCCACCTGACACCCCATCTTCTTTAGCCCACAAATAGCACTAACTTTCTTCAAATCTGCAAAATGCAAGGTGTATTCACAAGCACAGCATTGTCACTCCAAATGGCAAATGACGAACAAGAGACACACTCCCAAACCACGGTTGCCATGCCAAAAACAAACACTATGAACTTATGCATCAACCTAATAGAATATCATTTAATAACACCTCTAATCTCATATGACGTAGTCACATGACCTACTTTCCAAAGAGGAGCTAAAATTTGGGGTTTTGGGTGACAGCTCAACTGAGAAGCAGGCAGTGGTCTCTTATCAGTCCTTACTAGACCATGAGCCATGCAAATTATTTGACCTAGCAGCATTGGAAGACTCTATTATCTCCTGAAAAGCAGCCAACACTCTGAATGGAGGTGAGGGAGAACACTGGAAAATGAAGTGGCTTAGGATGTACTGATTTTGCCAGCAAGTTAACACCTACAGCCACCCTGAACTTACCTTTTTCTCTGTGCTTAAAGGGCTGATTTTGTTTCAGTAGGTGTGACATAGTGGTTTTTCTCTATTTAGACCCAAACTTTCCCTTATCAATCAGGAAAATGTGGTTATGTGGTTATAGTGATCTGTCTGTAGCATTTGCAGAAAATTCTGTTCTTCCATGTTGACCATTTAAAAATCTTGGTTCCAAGATGGGTGCAACCCTCTAGTGGCTGTGCTAAGTAGAACAGAACACAACAGTAGCTAACAAACAGTTCCCTGTGAGTTGCTGATATTTGTTTAAGTAGATATTAGACTAGGAGCATGGACTTAAATACCAGCTCAGTTACCTAAAAGAAGGAAGTCCCTGCTGGATATGTGATGAGTTTTCAAGAGTAAAAATGGTATTGATTCCCCTTCTAACTTTTGCTTAGTGACTCAGAATTTAAACTTACTCCAGTCAACAGGAAACAGTATCCTACTAACTTAAGAAAGTTGCCTTTTAAAATCTTTTTTTGCATAGTACTATTTGCCAAAGTAACTCTAAGCTGAGCTTTAAATTTCTACTTTACTGTTTCCAAAAGATTATGTGTGAGATTTAATTTCATGGTCAGTGTGGTCATTAGTATGAGTCCATTGAAAGAGGTTGGGAAACCAGTACATTATAGAAAACAAAATCACAATCTATGCATTTTGAGACTGTAGTAACACAGGGTGGTCTCTCCTGTCTTGATTGTGGCTAAAACCCTATATGACTTCATTTCAGAAGTGTTCCCCTTTTAATATTCAAACTTTTCTCCCTTTCATTTAAATAGTTTTTGAAAAGGACCTCTTCCTTCAATCTAATTCTGCCTTTGGCATCTCCTTACCTTACTGTAACCAGTCTTGATCACGGATCAAAAATTTCCACATAAAATTTTGTCCAAGGACACCCATATGACTCTTCACATAGATGCTGCCCTAACCTCTGATGATTTTCATGAAGCTAGCAAGTATTCATGTCATTATTGGGTTGCTGGTTATTAATGCTTAGTGTAAGTAAAGACATAAAATATCACTTTTGAGATGAATTACTCAAAGATAAGAAAACTTGAAAACTACTTTTTAATAGAATAAGAATTTTCTAGAAAATTCTGGCCCAGAATGATAATTCTTTAAAGACCACAGATATGTCATTAACACATGTCAGAACTGTTACGGGATATGCTTTGGAATAATGGCACGGTTCCTGTTTGTTCATTCCTGGAGATTAAGAGCATCCTGAAATCCACAGATTTCCCAGTTCACATATCCAACAATGAGAGAAAAGAAGAGGATGTTTCTTCCTTAATAAGGGAGACTCTGATGTTTTGTGAAGGTCTGAGTGGCAAGTGCTAAAAAAAGACAGAAAAATCACAACTGAACATGGATCCTTTCAGATTCTTCCAACCTCAATGATACGTTTTCCTTTTACATGCTTCCTTGAACTTTTTTTTTTGAGTCGGAGTCTCACTCTGTCATCCAGACTGGAGTGCAGTGCCATAGTCATGGCCACTGAGACCTCGACATACTGGGCTCAGGTGATCCTTCCAAGTATCTCAGCCTTCCAAATAGCTGGAACTACAGGCATGTGCTACCATGCCTAGCTAATTTTTTGATTTATTGTAGAGATGAGGTCTCGCCAAGTTGCCCAGGCTGGTCTTGAACCCGTGGGCTCAGGCAATTCTCTCACCTCACCCTCCTGAAGTGCTGGGGTTATAGGTGTGAGCCACTGCGCCCGGCCTCTTAAACTTTTAACTAAGATTTGGTTGGGGTTAATTGTGAAGGAAGGACAGAAAGAAAAGACATCATGGAATCAGTGGGCCATCAAAAGATCCTGGAATTGTCTTTCTTTGAGACAAATTGATGTGGTGGTGGTGGCAGGGTTAATTTTCTTTTTCTTAGGAGCATTGGTTCTTGGGGAATTATAAACAAAAGGGAATGAAAGAACTAGTTCGAGCAAATTTTGAGGTATAATCACAGTGTAAACTTCTCTGACTTAGATCTATGTCAACCTGAAAGGATGTATGGTTGGTGAGTTCAGTGTTGCCAGCAGATAATTAGGTCCCTGCCTGTAGGCAAGTTTCCCCTCTGTTTTCCTCTCTTCACCTTTCTGGTTAAATGTAGCTTCCTCAGAGAGGCCTTCATTAACTACCAAACTCAAGTAGCACCTGCCTGTTAATCCCATTCATGGAAACTGTGTTGCAGAAATCTTACTTTCAAAGTCTCTTTTGGCTTGCTGTGGTTGAGCAATGAGACATATACAAAAGCAGGGGACATTATGGAGGCAAACTGCGGAGCTCACTTTTTTTCTCTCATTTGGAAGAAACATTTTAGAGTTTCCTGAAGAAACTACTGGAAATGAATCCTTTCTGTAATTTACTAGTACTCAAAATTTAAAATATAATATGTAAAATGGTAAAAATTAAGTGGTAGTGTAGAAAAATTTACATAATGAAAAGTAAGTTTCCCTAAACTCTCTGGCGCCTAAACTCTCTGACCAAAGGCAATCACAGTTAATTGCTAAGTATGTTTTCTTCCTATGTACACAAAAACATATGCCTTTTTTATAAACAAGTGGGGACATATGGAACTAATACCGTTTAGTAATCTATTATGATCTTTTTTCCCTAGAGTAATTTTCTGAAAAACAATTCTATTGCCTAACTAAAGGTTTTGATTTTTAAAATTATGTTGAGGAAATAATTTAGGCTAGGAGAGGAATAAATAAGTAACTGTTTAGGATAATGTCTAGACCATGGCAAAAGAACTCCTTGATTTCATCAATGTTAACAAGCTACTATCAATTCAATTAAAAAAAAAAACCTCAAACTAGTCTGACAAACTGACAAGTTGCATTGGTTCGAATGGTTAATCTGGCAACTTAGGGCAGTCAGAGCTTTTTATCTTTGGCCATAAAAGGGTCTATATGCTATGTAACCCTCACATTTTTAACTTTAGCACATAGTAGGTGTTGAATGTAGCAATGTCTGCAACTCACAAATGAGTCAGTGACTCCAACTCATTGAATTAGGACAATATTTCCATATTTTGAAATGAGATGGTAGCAATTTTGCCCTGAAAACACATTTATCATGTAATTTATTTTGTATTTAAAAGTCATTTATTGGTATCCAAAAGTAGTATCCCCACTCCTTATGTTGATAGGAACAAAACATGTCAGAGGTTGTCAGAGGAAGTGAGGGAATACTGGTCCATGTAACAGTCTAAGTTGAAGAGTGACTTCCACTAACTCTGCTTAGAGACATCTCATTCTGGTCTGTGCTGAGACTGCCCAGCTTCCTAAGAGTTTCCCAGAAGCACTTGGAGATGATGCACATTCTGTGGACTAAAAGCACATCATGTGCCTCCTTCTCAAGTAGATCACAGAGGAACACCATGGAAAGCATCACTGAGACATCAGAGGCAATCTGCTGAACATGGTTTTTTCTGGATACTTGTCTTTGTTCTAACTGAGGGATCTTTTCTACAGTTGAAGTATACTTCAAAGGCTCTGATGCCCACTTGAAAACTAAATCACTCCTCAATGGCATACATTAATATGGAATTCTACATTTGTGCGGCTGATTTGAATTGTGTCAAAATCATCATCATGAAATTGACAGGTTGCACATTTTAATCTTTCCAAAACAGATTCAGGTAGGGTAGGACTTGTATCCTAAGCACCCTGGATGTGTACTAATAAGCACCCTGTTTTTAGGATGGCTATATCCACTTGCAGAATCCACATCTGCCACTGTATTTAGTACAATCCGATAGCTCACTTGGTCGGGACATCTTAGATATAGGGAACATACCTGTTTATGAAGTAAGCAAAAAGTATATGGAGCCAAACAGTTGCTGTGACAGTTATGCTCTAAAGCTTGAATACTTTAGTCATTGGCAAACTGCATGAGTCTTCACCACAGGTTGACTTATTCTTGCTTTATACTCAATGCTATAAAGCTTACACTAAAAAACAAAAACAAAAACAACAAAAAAAACGTAGCTTTTATCATATCTTAACTCATTGCACTTCCAAAGCTGCTCATTATAGGAACTTTCTAGGGTCACAGTTCTCAGTCTTAGCTGTATATTAGAATTATCTGAAGAGTTCTTAAAAATCCCAGTGCCCAGGGTATGACCCTAGACCACTGTTTATCAAGCAGGGGCAATTCTCCTCTCCTTCAGGGAATAAGGGTGATGTTTGAGATATTTTTGGTTATTACAGCTAAGGGTGAGTGTGCAATTGGTATCAATGAGTAGAGGCTTGGGACGCTGCTAAACATCTTGCAACGTATACGACAGACACCCCCCCCACCTCCTGCTTTCACAAGAAATAATCATATGGCCCCAAATGTCACTAAGAAAAATTCTGTCCTAGACTAATTTAACCAGAATCTTTGGAGTTGAGACACAAGTATCTTTTAAAGCACTCCAGGTAATTCCAGTGTCCAGTCAATGTTGTGAGTCATTGCTCTGGAGCACTGGTTCCCCAGATTTGGTGGCATCAGAAGCATCTGGAGGGTGTATCAAACACAGATGGCTTGGCCCCATTCCCAGAGTTTTTGATTCAGTAAGTCTTGGGTACGGTCTGAGAATTTGCCCCTCCCTCTTTCTTTCTTTCTTTCTTTCTTTCTTTCTTTCTTTCTTTCTTTCTTTCTTTCTTTCTTTCTTTCTTTCTCTTTCCCTTCCTTCCTTCCTTCCTTTCTTTTCTTTCTTTCTTCCTTTCTTTCTTTCTTCTTCCTTTCTTTCCTTCTTTCCTTCTTTCTTCTTTTTCAACACAATTACCTTCATATTAATCTCAGTGATGACAGAAATGGCTTACCAAACACATGCCTGGTACATGAGCTGTTCTCTGCTGCTCTTAGTAGATCCTGGGTAACAATAATTACCCTCCCTCATGCCTCTACTTTCACATCTGAGAAAAAGGTGTCAGTGAGGGTGACATGTCCACGGAGCAACAGTTCTGAAGTTGCAAGTGGGCAAGCTGGGCAGGGATATTTCCTAGAAGGGACTGAACAGGTACTCTGGCTGCAGAAAGCAGAGGGCAGCTGTGCAATGGACTGCATCCGAGACAGTGGCCAATTCCCACAACAACTTAAAAAAGCAGGCAGCTCCCTGGGTGGAGGAGGCATGATGCCTGAGATAGGCTGGCATGCAGGTGGGAGAAAAAGTCAAAGTGCTCAGGGGTGGTGGGGAGAAGGCAGGATCCACCAGATCTGGGCAAAAACCAGGTACACTTCGCAGCATCACACCCTTCTTAATGCCCAGCTTGGACCTGCCTCTCAAGGCCCTCTACAGACTCCCTCCCCATGGTGAGGGTGGTAGGAGTGAGAGGTGCAGTGCTTTGGACACTACGAGACATTCACCTCCCTTCCCTTCCCCAGAATTTGCATTTCTGGTGGTGCTGATTTTGCCACTGCCCCAGAGGCACCATGATCAGTAAAAATGATAGCAGACAGTCAGATGGAACAGGAGGAACAGAAAAAAGTATATGATATAGTCATGAAATAAAACATCCTGTGAGTTGGGGACCACGTAACATGCATGCCATTATCCTCTCACCCAGGTGTTCCCAAAGTCATCAGTACATAGAGGTACAGTACAATAATAGATGCTCTGATGCCCCAGGCCTCACCAGCTTGGCACTACAAAAGAAGGTTGTTCTTCCCCTAGATTCAAGTTGGATTGTAATGTTATATGACTTAGGTTCAAGCACAAGGTTGACCTGTGGCCATCTACCCACTGGAAATCTGTGTTTCTGTATTTGTTCAATGGGGGTGGTAGTATGATCACTTGGGAGACTCAGTTAGGTTCAGATGAAGCTCAAATGCATATGAAAGAATTTTGCAAACAGAACATAGCCCACGCAAATGTTAGTCATTTGAATTGCTATAATTTGTAAACATAGACTAAAACGTACCATTTACGCACACCCATACAAAAAAGGAGAACTTATCCTTCTTTATCTATTCCAGATGTTAACATCTCCTGCTACTTAATCCCATTACTTGGACATTATTTTTGCTATCGTCATGGTGTCTTAACGTGCTGCAAATAAAGTGAGTGGTGCACATTTCCCTGTGCTAATTTTCCTTCCACCCCATCTGGGGAGGTGAAGGGATTCTCTTCCTTTTTCATCTCACTCCACCCATCCTAGACAGGAATGAGAGATTTACGAGTACAATCTGTAACAACTTAAAACCTCAAAGTAAACATGAATTATTGCAGGGTCACTTGGAACTGACCATGACTGACCAGGTACCAGTCTTCAAAAAACGGGGTTCTGAGGTTTTTCTTTCTTTCTGGAGGAGGATCTGGAAGGTAGAAGTTCTCACATATCACATATGTGGTAAACAAAAATGTCTTCCAACAGCACAGGTTGAGATGATTATAAGGTCTGTGATGCTCAGGATGGGCCTTTTTTGAGAACATGCTCTTTGGCCTTTGCAAATCTCAAATCAGATACTGTAAAATAAATAAATCACTTTGCATGACTAACAATGGATTTTGTTCTTCCGTTATGTGTTGATTGCTTCAGAATTGGGGCAGAGCTTTCAAATGAACGTAATAAAAGCTACAGTTTCTACCCTGTTCCTGATCCATATGCTTTTTTCTGTTGACAAGTTCTTCTTCCTCCTGACCAGTCCAAGAATTTGGAGTGTATGCCAAATGCAGGGTAGAGCAGTAATTCCATAAGTGGTATTGACTCTGGCCCTAGGTACCCTCACTGAGCTGGGGGCATGGAGAAACCCTCTTTTAAATCAAAGCCAGAGACTTGGCAGAGTAATTCAGCACATGAGCCCTGAAGCTGCACTCCTTGGGATGGACTGATTTCAAGCTCTGCCATCTTCCTGACCATGTGACCCTGGCATGTTTGGTGGTTAACCTCTCTGCCTCTCAGTTTGCTCCTTTATAAAATAGAGATAATTTTGGCTGCTACTTCAGAGGATTTCTCTGGGCCACAAAAGAGACAATCCGATAAAGGACTTAGAGTAAGTATCTGGAAGTGTGAACCAGAACCACTGATGGCCTAAGGTTATGGTCACCTGTGGTCCAGGTTACCAGGTGCAGGGTGATCCAGAACGAAAACAAAAGCCCCCATTCTTAAGAAACTCATGCCTAGAAGATGAACAGAAACAGTAGCTACTCAAGAGGTTCCAAGCAATCTTAAGTGGGAGCACAACAGGATCAGGCAGTGTGGCTCAACAGGAGAAGGCAGTGTGGCTCAACAGGAGACAGGATGGACTCAATAATTGGTCTGTTTTGGGCCTGGTATGACTTAGACATGTTAACGGTTCCTCAGTGAAAACCACAAACAATGAATACCTATGCAGCATGGGTGATGTGAGTACTATGTGAATTAGTACATGCAAAGAACTTAGAAGGGCCTGGCCCATTGCACATCATAAATGGTAGGTCCAGGAAGCCGTGGATTTGAGGAACTGCTTCTTGCTAAACTGCACTTAGATGAGAACACATGGAATTGTTGCAATGACTTGCTAACCACACCATTCACTACTGAAAATTCAGTGTTTCAGTTTTTGCTGAGGTCTTAACTTTTTAGAATCTGAAATACATAGAAGCTAATAACACCCAGGTGGAGGACAGGAAAAAAAAAAAGAGGAAAAAATTTTTTTTAAAGCCAGAGTTCCAGAGACATGAAGGTTTTTTTCTTAGAGGAAAGATTGTTCCCCCAGGTTATGGACTTATCCCTGAGTCTCAGCCACACGAAGCCTGGGAATCAAAAGAAACATCTCTTTTTAATGACTGTTGTGAGGATACCAATCCAGAAGCAAGTGACTTGAGACTTCTACTTATTTTGCAAGCATACAACCAAAAGATCATTGGATGAAGAATACAACTTTATGTTTTTTTTGGGGGGGCAGTAGAGATGGGGTCTTGATATGCTGCCCAAGTTGGTTGTAAAGTCCTATGTTCAGGCAATCCTCCTGAGGAGGCCTCCCAAAAAGCTGGGATTATAGGCATGAGCCACTGAGTCTGGCCAAGAATATAACTTTAAAGAAGAAAAATGAGATAGCCTTGATATCGAAATTGCAAGGTTTGTATGTGTCAATACTTTAAGGTTTAGTTTATAACAGATTTTCATGGTGAAAAGAAAGGATCCTGGTTTTCCTAAAATGGAGAAAGGTTCCCCACATGTGTTGTGAGTGGAGCCCTACATTTTGCCATAACAAAGTGCAAACATGGCTCATTATCGAAAATGGGTGCTCCAGCCTGGACACACAATAAGGCTCCAAACCTAATGGAAAGTTTCATAGTCGATTTTATTCATCAGTCTCTGTGGGAGGACATGCTAGCACTTATTTGAAAGAAATCAGCAGGTAAAAACAAAGCCGAACAAAATAAGACAAAACAGACAAGTGGAGATCGCCATGTATACATTTAGGTAGTAGACTCCCAAAACTTATCAGTGTTGATGGGGGTGAGGAAGAGGAAAAAAGGAAAATCAATGGCATATTTGAAAGCATGCAACTAATTTAATGATTCAATGTATAAAATTCTTAAAAACTTGAGTTTGCTTTTTATTGTAAAGTATCATCTGGTCACAATTATCCTGTATGTAGATGGAAACAATGAGCCAACAAAGATATGGTATGCAGCATGAAGAAAGTGATTCCATATGTGTGTTTTGGGGGACAAAACACCACTGATGCTATAGTTAACTGATAGTAATAAGGTCGAGGTGATTTGGAATATTTAATCACAGAAATTCATCAGACAATCACATTTTACAATTACCAATAGCCGAGGCATAAAGTGAAATAGAAAAGCAAACTCAAGATGGCCGAGTTACTGGCCATGTTATGAAACTTTGTGTTAGGATGACGTACATTTTAACAATTCACCCATTACAGTTTTAGAAGCCTCCTTGTCTTCTAGGAAAATGCTATGTGTGGTGTAGAGAGTATTAAAACCACGAAAGTTCTACTGAATGCAGAGAGGGAAAGATGGGCTGTCCTGAAGGGGAAGTTAGAAATGCTGGCTTCTAGCTCTACTTTGTCAAAAATCTTTAAGCCTTGGTTTTCTCCTCTGCCAAATGAATGCTAGGCCAGAAGTAGATGATCTCTAAATTCTCTGCCAGTTCTTGAATTGTATGACTCTTTTCATATCAGGTCTCCCGTGTGTAACTGGTTTCTCTGAGATTGCTATTAACTACATCCATCCCCAATCTAACCTCTATCCTTCCCTCTGTTCTATATGGTTAATTTTGTTTTCTCAATTTCTCTTTTTATTCTTCCCATCAAAAAGTGCTTTAGTGCCTTGATCTTTTTTTACCCAAAAGGATGAAGGATGTCAGTTTTGTGGAATCCCAAAGATTGAAGCCTTGAGACTATTTATTTACCTTGAATGCATAAACTGTATTTTATTACTCTCAAAGGAAGTGAAAATATATAGTAAATTTGCCAAATGAACTGTAAGCATGGTATTGTAAATATAACCCTCACTATATATAAAATGCAGAAAAAAATCGGTAAAGTGGCAATTTTAAGCTACCAGTCAAGGGTCTTTTATAAATAATATAAAATTAAGGCTTTTAAAAAACTTTAAAAATTAGTTTGATATTACTTTGTGTCTTATGTATGATCATTAGGAAACTTGTTAAGAATAGGTTTTAACCTAGTTTTTCTACTAGTCTTGATATCTCCACTAAAAGCATTTTGTTTATTTTTAGTGCCATTTAGAACAAAAACCATGCAAATTTGGAGTCTAACATAATTAACCTATGGGATGCCAGAGTTCCTTTCCAAGACACTTACACACCCAGATGGACTTCTTGGACCATTTCTTTGAGATTAAGGTCAGTGCTCTATTTCTTCTTCTTTCTCAAAGTGTTGGGTACATTGTTCCACGTGCAGCAATTGTCTAAAGAATACTGAGTGCCATGAAAATCAGCCATTTAAGCAAATGTTCTAAAGACACATCTGGTAAACATCATTCATCTTAGGTTCTTAAAAAATTATAGCATTTTACACTTGAACAGGAACCTGAGACCATTTAAATCAGTGGTTCCTGTGTCTGTGGCCTTCTGAGGAACACAGGGAAGATTCCATGATGTCTGCAGGATCAACATCACACTCAGATTATTGCTTTTTTCACTGGTTGACATTTGCACTGTTGGTACAAAAGTAAGGGTGGCTAAAACTGCTGGAGCCTTAGCTTGAATCAGGACAGTGACACCAGTAGTAGTTGTTGGAGTCTTTACTTTCACACACTCACTGTAAGAAGCTAATGGTACAGAAGAAATGGAGAGGACTTCAGTAAGGTCATAGGATGCAAGATCAGTATATGAAAATCAACTGCGTTTCTACATACCAACCACAGAAAAGTCTAAAAAACAACTCCATTCAAAACTGTATCAAAAAGAATAAAATACTTAGAAATAAATTTAACAAATGAAGACTCAGTTTTGTTCAGATGGCAATTTTCTCCAAATTCATCTAATGGGTCAATGCAATTCCTATCCAAATCTGAAGAAATGAACAATCGTATATGAAAAATTTACATAAAAATGAATCTAGAATATCCAAAATAATTTTGGCAAAAAGAATTATAGTACCTCTTTTAAAACTTGCTATAAAGCTACAGTAATCAAGACAGCATGGCATAATAGAACATAGGTCACTGGAACATAAAGGAAGTTGAGAAATAAGCCCTCGCATTTATTGTCAATTGAGTTCAACAAAGGTGCCAAGGCAATTCAATGAGAAGAGAATAGTCTTTCTAACAAATGGTGTTGGAACAACGGAATATCCATGTGCAAACAAAAAGAACATAGATGCTGCCCAATATCACACATACAAATTCAATCAAAACAGATGATAGGCCTGACTGTAAGAGCGAAAATTATAAAACTGTTAGAAGAAAACACAGGAGAAATTCTTTGAGATCTTAGATTAGGCAACAATTTCCCAGATGTGACACCAGAAGCTTAATCCATAAGAGAAAATTTTGATAAATTGAATTTAATAAAAATTAAGAAGTTTTGCTCTTCAAAAGACAGTAAGAAAATAAAAAGAGAAGCCACTAACTGGGAAAAATATTTGCAAATCATATATCTAATGAAAGACTTCTGTTTAGAATATATAAAGAGCTCCTACACTTAAAAAACATAAATGTAAGTAACTTGGTTTAAAATGTGTGAAGGATTTAAATAGACATTTCATCAAAGTAGACATACAAGTTAGCAAGAACAAGGTTAAACATGTTGAAAATGCTTGACATCTTAGTCATTGGGCAAATGCAAGCTAAAACCATGATGAGATACCACCATGCACCATTAGAATGTCTGTAATGAAATACATTGACAATAATAAGTGTTGGTGAGGATGTGGAAAAATTAAAACTCTTATATAATGCTAAGGGAAATGTAAAATGGCACAATCACTTTTTTGACATTGATATGATCCACCAATGTTCATATTTCCCCTCTTACATATACTCATTTGTGTCTATTTTTTTAAAATTTTTATTTATTTTTGTTTTCATTTTTTTTGAGTTGGAGTCTCACTGTCTCCCAGACTGGAGTGCAGTGGCCGCTCTCGGCCACCCGCAGCCTTGACCTGCTGGGCTCCGGTGATCTTTCCGTTTCAGCCTTCCAAGTAGCTGGAACTACAGGCGCGCGCTACCACTCCCGGCTAATTTTTTTGATTTATTGTAGAGATGAGGTCTCACCTGCCCAGGTGGGTCTCGAACCTGTGGGCTCAGGCTGTGTCTATTTATTTCTGTGCAATTGCATTACATGTGTATTTAACAAGTCCATCACCACAAAGATTCCTTATGATGTCCTTTTACACCCACGTTTCTTTTTTTTCCTCTCACCATCCCTAATACCTGGCCATAACATTCATCTGTCATCTGTCTCTATATTTGTCATTTCAATAAATGTATATAAATGGAATCATGTAGTAGGTCATCTTTTGATACTGGCTTTTTTCACTCAGCATGATTCCCTTGGGATACATCTAAGTTGTTGTGTTTGTCAATAGGTTGTTCTTTTTTATTGCTGAGTAGTATTCCATGTATGGATGTACCATGGTTTGTTGAACTACTCACCCATTGAAGAACATCTGAGTTGTTCCATGGTTTAGCTGTTATAATAAAACTAAATGAATGTTTATGTACAGGTTTTGATAATTTTCATTTCTCAGCAATAAATGCCCAAGAGTACAATTGCTGGGTCTTATGGTAACTGCAAGTGTAGTTTTATAAGAAACTGCCAAGCCCTTTCCTGGAGTGGCTCTACATTCCATTCCCAACCAGTTATGTATGAGTGATCCAGTTTCTCCTCATCCTTGCTGGCATTAGGTATTTTCACAATTTTCAAAATTTTAGCCATTCAGATAGGTGTGTGATGATATCTCATTGTGGGCATGACTTGCATTTCCCTAATGATTAGTGATGTTGAACATCTTTTCATGTGCCTATTTGTCATCTGGATATCCCCAACAGTCTGTTAATGTCTTTTGTCCATTTTCTACTTGGATTATTTATTTATTTTAAACCATTGAGTTTTGGAAGTTCTTTATATATGCTAGATACTAATCCTTTGTTGGACATGTGGTTTGCAGGTATTTTCTTCTATTCCATAGCTTGTCTTTTCATCTTCTTAATAGGATCTTTTTCAGGTAAAAATTTTTAATTTTGTTGAAGTCCAATTTATTATTTTTTTTCTTTTATGGATCTTGCTTCAGCAGTTTCCCTTAGCTCCCTGATGAAGCAGTGAAATTATAAACTTTTAACCTATCTTGAGATTGGATACATGTCTTTTTGATATTCTATGTGACAGAAGATTGGGGTGATATTAATGGGTATGGATTTTTTGATATTATATATAATGAAATAAGTCGACATTTAGAAGATCTGTATAAATCAGTAAACCGATCTTTCTTAACGGCCAATGTCATGTACATGTACAACATCTATGCAAAGTAAAGAGAGACCAAGAGATTTTAATGTAATAATATATGAAAAGTTTATTTATGTGGTTTTAGAGTTCACATCACAACTAATCTTTAAGCAACTGCCACTGGAAGAGTTTTGATATAGTATCAAAGATGTCCACAATTATGTAAAAAGGCTATACAAATTTTCCTCCCTTGTTCAACCACATATCTGTGAAAGGTCTTTGTTTTTTTTCATATGCTTTGACCAAAACATAGTGTAATAGATTAAATGCAAAAGGTGACATGAACATTTGACTGTCTTTTATTAAGTCAGACATTAAAAAGATCTGATCTCACTAAATTGTTTTGTTTTATAAAATATAATTTTTTCATAACATATATTATTTATGTTAACATATGAGTTTATTTTATTTTTATATGAATTAATGAATATATATTTTATAACATTCTTAGGTTTTACTTGCAATATTGTAAATATCAATGAATATAACCCACATAAACAAAAGTTTTGGAGTTCTCAATAATTTTAAAAAGTACAAAAAGGTCCTGAGATAAAAAAAGTTGGAGAAACACTGAACTAGATCAATATTCTTATTTTTAAGATGAGAAAACTCTGAGAAGTCAGAAATATTGCATAACTTATTTAAGGTCACATGGCTAGTCAGAAGGAGCTTTGTAATATTTTTAATATTTTATCTTCTTTGCTGGCATTGTAAAAAAAATACAATATATATTTCTCTTTATTTTAAACTTACATTAATCACTTCTTTGAAAGAGATTGTTGAGCCTGGCTTGGTGGCTTAGCCTGTAATCCCAGAGTTTTGGGAGGCTGAGGAGAGTGGATTCCCTGAGTCTGCAAGTTCAAAACCAGCCTAGGCAACTTGGCAAGACCTTGTCTCTACAATACATCAAAAATTAACCTGGCGTGGTAGCAAGTGTCTATAGTTTCGACTACTTGGAAAACTGAGGCAGAAGGATCTCCAGAGCCCAGCAGGTTGACCCTGGGGTGGCCATGAGTGTGCCACTGCACTCCAGCCTGGGTGACAGAGTGAGACT
The DNA here is from genome assembly GCF_000164805.1 of Carlito syrichta. NCBI lineage: Eukaryota > Metazoa > Chordata > Mammalia > Primates > Tarsiidae > Carlito > Carlito syrichta. The sequence continues at coordinate 282,612 of NW_007252238.1, read as the reverse complement.
TCACATCACAAAGAAAAAAAAGAAAAGGTGGTTGCAGTTTCTAACCTACATTAACTTAACATAATGATTGTTTTGGTTAAAATATCTACAATGAATAATATAATGGTAGACTTTGGGATAGTTTAATATGGGAGAGGCAGCTGAGCATTTTGTTTCCATGAGTGTTGCGAAGTTCTAACATGAGAACTGTGGAATCCTTTCCCGCCGTTTTCTGTTTTCTGCTCCCTGTGGTCTGTGCTTTTGCTGAGAGCTATGCCTGGATGTGGGAGGGTCAGTAGATTGGGATTCTTGTCACTTAGCTCCATCAGGGCAAGACCTGGAACCAAGGTTCATTCAATTGAGTAGATTATCTACTGCCTGAATTAATTCAGAATTGACTATTATTTTCAGCTAAAAAAAGGATGTGTATAGGATGAATTTCAAAAAAGTGAAGCCTATTGTCTACAAACATTTTGTACAATATGGATTTTTAGAAATGCCTGAAAAAATACATTGGGATTTTAGGTTTCTTCCTAAAATTTTTAAAAAATAATTTATTTCTGTTTATATTGACCTGAAATAAATCTTTTTTTTTTTTGAGGAGTCTCCCTCTGTTGCCCACGCTGGAGTGCAGTGGCACACTCACAGCCACTGCAGCTTTGACTTGCTGGGCTCAGACAATCCTTCCACCCCAGCCTTCCAAGTAGCTAGAACCACAGGTGTGTGCCACCATGCCTGGCTAAAGGTTTGATTTATTGTAGAGAGAAGGTCTCACCAAGCTGCCCAGGCTCGTCTTGTACCCCTGGGCTCAGGCAATTCTCTCATCTGGGCCTCCCAAAGTGCTGGGATTGTACTTCTCCCAAGTTTTAAAATGACACTCTTCTTTCTTATCAAAACAAACTTAAGGCCAAACAATAGATTTTTTTTAACAATAGAAAAATTTAAAAGATTATCTTATTTATTAGAAACCCATTGCTTTCTTCAAAAAACTAAACCTATGAGTTTAGGTACAAAAACAATTTATATGTCAACTTCAGACTGAATTCACACATCAAAGTATAAACAAAATAAGTGAAAAAAGTAGTAATGCCCATTTAAAAAATAACTCAGTCATTAGACTGAATGCATATTTTTGGAGAGATAACTGCCATTCCAGATATTTCCAAAAAGCCACGGACATGCTATCACATGATACTAATACCCGTTTGTCACCATACAGCTGTCTTTCAGGACATCTATCTCAGTCCTCAACCACAGCCTGGCCAGAAGTCTGGGGCTGAGTTTGGATATGGGCTTCTGGGCTTTTCATTCTGATCCATGTCAAAAAGTGAAATAATTTGGTTCCATTTTGAGTACTTTTACAATATACAAAAGACTGAGAAATAATGACATAAATTATTTAGAAATCCTTTTTCTAATTATTAACAATAATCTAATAATTAGGTTTCATGTATTTGACAATTTTCAGGTGAATGAATTTGGGAATAATTTAGTGTTTAGAATCCACTGATTTAGAGTGCATGTTAGTGATTGCCTCAGAGTAGGAAAATATTTAATTTTTTACTATATTTTCTTGAATTCATATCTTTTTCATTTTGAGTAAAAATTCATTCTTCTGAAAAAGTAAATGACACATTAAATTATTATTGAGCATTTGATTCAGTGACCCAACACATTTCCCAAAATTAGTTTCTGATTTTTTCACCATTTTTATAAGCAATCTTAGTGTATAGGAAAAAAAGAGACTCCTTCCCGGATAGTTTCTACTTAAAGATAATCAAAAGAAAGAAAAAGACCTAATCCAAAGATTTGCTTAGGTAATGGAGAATGCAACTCTATATGGGAGTCTCACTCCGTCACTGAGGATGGAGTGCAATTGCATGATCATGGCGACACAACCTCGACCTTCTGGGCTCAGGTGATCCTTCTGCCTCATCCTCCTGAGTTGCTAGAACCACAAGCACGAGCCACCATGCCTGGCTAATTTTAAAATTTAATTAGAGATGAGATCTTGCCAAGTTGCCCAGTCTGGTCTCGAACCCTTGGGTTCAGGCAATTGTCTTGCCTCTGCCTCTCAAAGTGCTGGGATTATAGGTGTGAGTCACTGTGCTCAGCTGGAAATAGGGATTCCTGTACATTGCTGGTAGGAGTGCAAGATAGTAAAACTATTATAGGGGCAGTTTGATGATATCAATCAAAGTAACACATACACTTAAACTCTGATGCAGAAATCCTATGTGGGAACTTTTTTATATAGCTATGGCCATACATATAAATATGAAATATATATATGTTTATAATTGTAGCATAGTCTATAAAAACAAAAGATCACAAAAACTGATTATACAAGCCATGGCACTCTCCCACAATGGGATACTGTGAAACTATCAAAAAAGAATGAGGTAGCTTTTCTATATTGATATTTAAAGATCTCCAGGATATACTGTCAACTGAAAAACAGTGGCATACAGAACACTGTAAAAGAAATAGGGGAGAAGGTTGGGTGCCGTGGCTCACGCCTGTAATCCCAGCACTTTGGGAGGCCAAGGCAGGGGGGTTGCATGAGGCCAGGAGTTTAAGACCAGCCTGGGCAACATAGTAAAATCCTGACTCTACAAAAAAAAAAAAAAAATAAAGGGGAGACAAGAGGAATATTTATTTGAATTTTCTTCTATTTGCATGAAGAAACCCTGAAAAGAGCTAGAAGAATCTTTTGAAAATGACTCCCCGGGGAGCGCGAGGAGGGGGCATTTGGTGGTCAGGACTGATTTAAGAGGAAGATTTCTCAATGTCTGCCCTTTTCTATTTTCTTCTTTTTCTTGAGTTGTGTTGCCCAGGCTGGAGTGCAGCGGCATGCTCATGGCTACCACCTCAACCTGCGGGGCTCAGGTAATCCTTTTGCCTCAGCCTTCCAAGGAGCTGGAATTACAGGCGTGTGCAAACATGCCCAGGTAATTTTTGATTTATTGTAGAGATGAAGTCTCAGCAAGTTGCCTAGGATAGTCTCGAACCCCTGGATTCAGGCAATCCTCTCGCTTGGGCCTCCCAAATGCAGGGATTACAGACTTGAGTCACCATGCCCGGCCTTCTTGATTTTTTGATCCATGTGAATGTATTTCCTATTCAAAAAACAAGGATTTTCTCTAATTTATTAAAGACAAAAGGCGTACGTGTGTGAGCACATCCTGTAGTAGTGTAGGAATGCCCCTGCACAGGTGTGTCCTTAGCAGAGAAGAGGTAGCCTGGACAGAATATGGGGGTGCACCAAGGATCACAGAACCTCAGAAGTGATCAAATCACAAGTATTGAGCCCTAAGGCACCTACTTTTCTCTATCATTTATTTACCCAAAGTTTCTCGCTAAGAAAAAATCACACTGTTAGACATCATCGACTCCAGTACCAGCATTCTCTTCTGGGCCATTTCCACAAGAAAACTAAATGTTTATCACTTCATGAGAGTTCATGAGAGTTATTGCCAACAAATAAAATGAGTTTCTAAACCACAGGAAAAGTGGGGTCTGGTATAGTCACTAAGAGGCTGACTCTGTTATACCATCCTGCACTGGGGGCAGAGGGGGAGGGAGTCGATTCCCAAATAGCTCACAATTTCTCATTCTTCAAGCTGCTTTCACCTAGTTGAAACAACAGAGGTTGACTCTTCACATTCTATGAGACTGGGCTTCCTTCCTTCCTCTTTTTTTTTTTTGATTCAAGGTCTCACTTTGTCGCACAGGTTGGAGAGTAGTGGCATGCTCAAGGCTCACTGCAGCCTCTACCACTTTGACTCAGGCAATCCTTCTGCCTCCGTCTCCCAAGTAGCTGGGACTACAGGCACGCACCACCATGCCCAGTTAATTTTTTGATATTTTAATAGAGACAAGTTCTTGCTATGTTGCCTAGGCTGGTATCAAACTCCTGAGTTCCAGCAATCCTCCTGCCTGGGCCTCCCAAAGTGTCAGGATTAGAGGCGTGAGCTCCTGCACCCAGTCCCTCTCTTACTCAAATATATATGACATGACTTCTGGGTGCTGGAAGAATGACACTGCTGAGTCCTGAGGATGGCTCTTCATTACCCGACATTGCTTTCTTTTGTCCACCCCCTGTTACTCTTTTGTTCTTTTCTCAAACATTTTAGAAAGGTCTGACATGGAGAGACTATCTACACCACAAAATTACACATATACGTACACGTACATAGTGTTACAAACATGGATTACGAGGGAGCATTTCTCATCTTTTCTCTCACCTTCCCATTGCCTGTGACCTGGCCCTCCTGTCCATTATCAAAGAAACAGTTCATGGCTTTTACAGCATAGGTGTAAGAAAAATCATCTATTTTTAAGTTAAGACCATGTCATTTAATTGGTCCATCCAAAGAAATATAAAATATCATAATTTTCTGATCAAATAATTTCAAGTATGTAAAGTTCAAATCATCAAGCTCTTTCGAGTCACCTTTTTTTTTTTTTTTAGCATGAAATTTCCCTAAAATAAAAGCATCTTCCTCACCTTTTTCTTTTTCTTGTTCTTTTTTGTTAACTGAAACATGAATGGCTACCCAAAAAATCTGGCCACCTGGTTTGGTGCTGCTCTTTATTACTTGAAAGACAATGCAATGAACACCTCTAAACAGATGAAAAAGAGTTTAAAACTTGTTCAATTTTGCTCTGAAAATGCATGATTTATCCAACAGGTTTCAAGGACACTTGACTGCTAAGATCCCCAACGAGACTGAAGTTCTGATGTTCACTAACTTCAATCAGGAAGACCAAGAGCCAGTTGTCCCTGGTTGTTCTAATGATGTTGTCTGTCACCTGAGGAGTAGGCCTACTTTGTGTCCATTATACCTAATGGGACTCCGTGAGATGGACCCCTCATTATTTATTTTTTAATAGAAAAATAATGATCCGAGAGATTAAGAGATGTATTCAAGATCAGTGGCAAACCATTTAAAAAAAGAAAATCTTTTCATTTCTTGGGATTATACCCATTTACTTTTTGATGTTAAAGCATGAGCCATTTTACAAATATCAGAGGTTATGAAGCCTTCTCCATATTTTTTTTTTTTTTTTTGAGTGGGAGTCTCACTCTGTCGCCCAGACTGGAGTGCAGTGGCTGCTCTCGGCCACCGCAGCCTCGACCTGCTGGGCTTCGGCGATCCTTCTGCCTCAGCCTGCCCAGTAGCCGGAATTACAGGCACGCGCTACGACGCCTGGCTGATTTTTTGATTTATTGTAGAGATGAGGTCTCGCTGCCCAGGCGGGTCTCGAACCCGCGGGCTCAGGCAATCCACTCACCTCAGCCTCCCAAAGGCGCGGGATTACAGGCTGAGCCACCGAGCCCGGCTTTTCCACATTTTTGAAGCTCAGATATTGAGACCTGACTCCCTGTGGCTCAAAAGGGTGGAATAAGAGGCAGGAATGATAGGCAGGGACCCGGCAGTTGGTGAGATCCCGCAGGGGTTGACAAACCTTTTCTGTAAGAGGCTGGATAGTAAATACTTTAGGCTTTCTGGGCTGCATGGTGTCGGTGGAAACTACTCATGAAGGCTGCCATAGAAAATATACTGGTCACTGCTAGGGCAGGGAGAGAGGGAGGAGAGGGAAGGGCACATGGCAACATACTGGGTACCAGGTCCATTAGGGGAGTTAGAGGGTCAACCAGAAGCCCAAACTTCACCTGCGTGCACCTTACTTATGTAGTAAATCCTTACTTGTATCCCATAACTCTAAAATGAAATGACATGAAATAAGATAAAAAAGGAAATATGTAATCAATAGAAAAGGCTCTGTTCTACTAAACTTCATTTACAACAACAGGTGGGGGACCAGGCTGTAGTTCGCAGGCCCCTGGAAACAGAATCAGACAGGAGATAGCAGAAGCGGTGAACAACGAGGGACTGCGGATTGGGCCCTGGACTGTCACTTCAGTGAATACTATATTCTTTCTGGATTCACTTCTTGTCTTGATGGTAGTCAGTAGCTACAGACAATTTTGAAGTCACCTGATAAAATCAAGGACAATATTACTAGGAAGTGAAGTATTGCTCCAGGAAAAAAAAAATGCAGGAAAGAAGTCAATGACTCATTTAAGTTGAAACTCTTATTTATAAAATTGCAAAAGCCATTGTTCAGCCATTTCACATGGTTCTGAATGCCTTCCTGGGAGTATGTATTATTTACATTGTAAGATGGTTCTATTTAATATGTGGTCAGTGGTTTGGCTAAACCAAATTTCTTTTTGAGAACTCTTATGGTGGCTTGTGCCTGTAATCCCAGCACTTTGGCAGGCCGAGGTGGGAAGATTGCTTGAGCCCAGGAGTTTGAGACCAGCTTCGATAGCCAGACCTCATCTCTATAAAAAATTAGCCAGGCATGGTGGCACTTACTTGAAATTGCAGCTCCTTGGGAAGCTGAGGTGGAAGGATCACCTGAGCCAAGGAGGTCAAGACTGCAGTGGTCTGTGATCATGCCACTGCACTCCAGCCTGGGCAACAGAGTGAGATCACGATTCAAAAAAAAAAAAAAATCCTTTTTGGGGTGTTGCAAATGCAAATTTTGCTGATGACATTAAGAGAGATTTTTCTTTTAGCTCTGTCTTCATGTGTTCCAATTTGGTAAATTTCTATACCAACCCTCCCCACCCTGTCAATCTTGTGTTAGTATAACCTAGTAACCAGATTACAACTAAACCTCAAAGTTTTGCATAGCAACTAGCAAGCCCAAGATATGTCATCTCACAAAAATAACCTCAGAGTTTGCCAGGAAAACTTCATCAATCCAACTTTGACTCACAGCATTTACTGTCTGTAACCACTGCTTCTTAATCTGTGTTTCCGTGTGCTTTAAAGTTTAAAATAAATAACCATTTATATAACAGTAATGGAAAATGCTGAAATCTAATTTTCTTTCTGTATCTCTTGAGATTAATTTGATTAATTTTGTTTAGCTCTATATATTTCTCTGGGAGAAGGAAAGACACCAGCCTTTTTATTTTTGAAGAACCTCTTAATAGAAGTTTCACATTAAAAATAATATATATATTTTTTGCGTTTTGTGGTTTCAGAAAGTCTGACAAAATACTTGAGCATACAACTTCCTTGATATTCAGGCTAACTTTGTTGAATATTTGCTTGTATTCACAAATAGAGTGTGAGAAACTAGAAGGCATGCCCCAGGTTTCTCTGTGTTCTCTATAGGTCCTTAGTCAATGTGCAAGTTGATTTGGAAATTAGCCATTATGGAGGCAGATAATAAATTTTCTGGAAAGGCAAAGAAAAATTACAATGTACAAAGTTTATTCACAGGCCACACAGATCATTAAAGCTTTTAGATTTAGAAAAGAGTTCTATCTAAGCACATTCTGCCTAGTTCTTAGTTCTGTACCAGTTCTTAGTTCTGATATAGTTCTCTGAAATTACTGATTAAAATATAACAGAATTATGATCAAGAAAAATTATTTCAAAAGTATAGTTGGGCGCAGTGGCTCACGCCTGTAATCCCAGCACTTTGGGAGGCCAAGGGGAGAGGATTGTCAGAGCTCAGGGATTTGAGACCAGCCTGGGCAACTTGGTGTGATCTTATGTCTACAATAAATCAAAAACACTAGCTAGGCATAGTGGTGTGCATCTGTAGTTCCAGCTACTTGTAGTTCCACCTTGGAAGGTGAAAGGATTGCCTGAGTCTCTCAGGTGGAGGCTGCCGTTGCCATCACTATGCCACTGCACTCCAGCCTGGCTGACAGAGTGAGACTCTGACTCAAAAAAGTATATATTTAGTAAATAGCTATATATGTTGGCACATAAAAAATATATTTTTATATATACATATATAGGTTTTTATATCTCTATACTTATATAGATATTTCATACATATATCCAATAGAAATTCATATATATTCACACAAAAGATGAGTATGGGAATGCCTATAGCTACACTGTTCATAATAGCTCAAAACTGGAACCTGTTTAATGTCTGTATTCAGTAGAATGAATAACTCGATGACATATTCACTTGGTGAAGTACTATACAATAATGAGAATGCATGAGCCACAACAAAGGCAACAATATGGATGACTCACAAGCATAATGTTGAGTAAAAGTAACTATACACAAAATAATATATACAGGTGTTCTATGGTTCAATATATATGAAACACTAAAATGCGCAGATTCATGCTGTCTCAAGTTAAGGGTTAGAGTAGTGACTGGGGAGCTTCTGAAGGTGCTTGGGAATGCTTTGTTTGTTGATCCTGGTTACCCATGTGTGTTCATTTTGTGAAAATTCACAGAGCTGATGCTTTGGCATATTTTTTCCATATGGATACTACAATAAAATGTTTCAAGGTTTAGAAAGTATTATAGATCTTAAATGACATAACACTATCCTAGTTTTCATGGGTATAGCTTCTTTTTTTTTTTTCTTGAGAAAGCAGGATTTATTGAGAGGACAGAAAAGCTCCCACAGTGGGGGAGGACCCAAAGGGATTGCCCAAGTATAGCTTCTATAAGCAAATAAAATTTGTGAAACAATAATAAAAATATGCAGTGAAACACCATATTTATGACACAATAATGACATCATTATAAAAGAGAAATTTTGGTATGTGTATTCTAGACATTTCCATTTTGTGAAACTAAGTCTTAAGTCTTACTTCCGGCTAAAGGTTCACAATGGTCAGGTATTTGTGTGTGTGTGTGTGTGTGTGTGTGTGTGTGGAGCTTCTGCAAAAATGCTTTATCTGACATTAAACTCATGTAGGATGAGGCAACTATGTTATTCCATATTTAGTCATGAGATGTGTAACCATTACCCTTCATATTTTCATAAGCAATGATATTGGACATTTTAAACATGCTCAATATTGTTTTCTTTATTGTTGCTTTAAAATCAAGAATAAATAATAAAGTTTCTTGTTCATTGGATTTAATGGAACTATTTCACAAAAGGTATGGTTTATACATAAATCCTTAAAAAATGAGGATTTCTGGGTTCTTTTTAACTATCAGTTTAGACATATCCCCAAATGTCATCTGTTACGCTTCCATATTCTTCTTTTAATTTCTGTGCATCTGGAAAACCCTTAAGGAGGAAGGTCTAGAAATGCAGCATTCTGCTTCATCAATAGAGCCTGATGTTTCTACCCCAAATGCAACTGTGGGCTAGCCATAGACATTCACTTTTCTGTATCGTGTCTGCAGACACATTGCCTGGCCTTTCAAGTGATAACTGTATGAGCCATTCACTTGGCAGAAAGTATTCCTCAGAGCAGATGTGTACAGGCAATTAGTCCATCAAAGAACTCAACCTTTCTTCCCAGTTTATTTATTTTTTATTTTCTGGCTCTCCTTCTGTCAGTTGACCTCACTAACATGACAACGAGTATAGGATACAAAAATCCTGTTTACCAGATGTTCCAAGGCACTCTGCAAGACTTACAACATAGATGCTATTTTGGGGAGCAATCTCTCTATCGGACACATTCTCCTTTATAATGTGTTACTTCTGTCTTAAATAAGGAAACAGAGAAGAGTTGGATTGAATGGAGAAGACAAAAAGGAACGATTTTCATCTTTGAACAGTCTTTGAAAATATACTTCTGTACTAGGGATTTGCAAATTACAGAGTTTGCCTTATGAGGTGCATGGAAGAGGAGCAGTATGGTCACTTAGCTAACGGCACAGCCTCTGAGATCCGACTGCATCCAAATTCTGGTTCTGCGACATGCTAACTGTGTGACCCTGAGGAAACTGCTTACCACTCTGTGCCTCAGTTTCTTAATTTTAAAATTCAGACAACAATGATGTATCATAGGTTTGTTGTGAGAGTCACATGAGTTAACTTGGCATAGAGTAAACATCGATAAGTTTTAGGTAATTCAATTCTCACGCTATCTATTGGTATATATGACATATTTTAAGACTGCGTATTTTCCCTTCATTGGTTTAGGAAGTCCTTTTTAACTAGTAGCCAGAATGTTCTAGTGAAAACGTAAATTGGATCATGTCACTTTTCTGCACATAACCTTCTAAAAAACTTCCTATCTCATTCAGAGGAAAAAGTCAAGGGTTTTTAAAATGTGTATAGGTACCTTTTAATCTGGGTTTTCCTGGTTTATCTAGAACAGTCCTGGTTTATGCTTATTATCCCAGTGTCTTTATTGACAGTGTCTTCTTTTACTCTCAAAATTGTCCTCTTTGGATAATAAATGATAGTTCCCCTACTAACGTGCTCTACATGATCCATGTCTCCCCGATGCTTGCTCTGGCCTCATATACCTGTGACCTCCCTGCTACTACACTCTCGCTTCCACTCAACCACCATGGTCTCCTTTCTGGCCTCTTAACCATCGGGCACATTCCTGCCTCAGGGCCTTTGAGCTTGCTGTTTCCTCTAACTGGAGTGCTCTTACCTTAGATAGTGACATGGTTTGCTTCTTCTTCCCTTGTAAGTTTTTACTCAACTTTCACCTTGTATTGAGGCCTTCCTCAGCCACCTATTTGAAAATTAATATCTTATCTCCCTTCTTTCTTTTCCCCTTCTCCATTTTACTTTTCTTTATAGAACTTTTCTCATATACTATAAATCTGCTTGTTTATCTTCCTTTTGGTCTTGCTCTTCTACTAGAACCCATGAGGCCGACACATGAGAAAGCTGTGTTTTTATTTGCCAGATGACGTGTATCTGTTTTGTTTACTGCTATTTACCCAATGTCTTTGTTGAACGAACAAATGAAGAACATTCAAAGAAGAAAGACCTTATATCACTGAGTAACCAAATGGCGAATCAGTTGACATCCCTATTACCTTCTAGTGCAAATTTGATCTAAAATAACAGGAGTCCCATGTTTAGGGAAAGTATTATGAGAAGCATAATCTGATTTGCTTCCATTATAGTCTCAAAATTAGTTGTCTTAAAAGCTACAATGTCAATCGAACACTTAGATGTGTTTAAATTCTGAGACATGAACTTGAACTCTGCACAACCAAAAATAATATTAGATCTTTCTGAAGGCGCATTTGATTTTAGGGTCCTGAGCCCAAGAACACCAAGGACTTTAAACCTTCCGAATTTAAATAACTACTTCGGGGCATGTGATTTTGTATAATTTTTGATGCTCAAATTTGAACTTTAAGGCTAGCAAAAATTAACACTGAAATGACATATTCAGTTTTATTGTTCAATTTAATTTCAATCACTTTATCTCAGGACAGTGTTTCCAACAAAAACTCGACCTAGTTAAAAATAAAATTGTTGCTATAGAGAGCAGTAGTTCTAACTCCTAAGAGAAGGTAGTAGATCCAGAAGGCAGTTGAAGAATTTCTGGCAGTATATCAGATTTACTTTGGTGGAATTTCTTAGAACATTCTCTATTTAACCACTTCAGCCTTGAAATCAACTTCAGAGACGATAAACTTCATACCCCACCCCCTCTATCTTAATTTGCACACTCTTTATACTAACCGTACACACTTTGTAGAATAATAACTAATAAAGCAACTCTTAAGATTATACTAAGAAATACTTTAGAATAAAATAGCCAGAACATCTACTTTTATTGATCGGAATGCTGGAAGCAGGATAACATTTACACACACTCACATGCATGCACACACAGGATGTATCATGTGAACACTCTTTTCTCAAACCTAAAACTCTTCTGCATCATGACTGTGTGTTAAACTTAGAATGCAACAAACTCCTACAATGATCTGAACTCTTTGTTGGAGGACTCTTACCAGCCATGAATCCATTTATATCTCCACACCTTACTATCAAGGACGGGCCTGCAACCTCCACTCCCTCCTCAGCCATGGGAACAATCTTGCAGGCTGGATGGTTTCCATCCCCCATCACTGAGGCGGGAATAATTGTGCTGTGAGCCAAATGTCCAGGGTTAGCAGAGTAACCTCACATGAGAGCAATTATTTAACATGACCATGAGAGAAGGCGATGAGGTTCCCAGACACAGGAAACGAGAAGTCAGAAGGGGAGGCAGAGCTGGACGGGGTTCTGAAACCCTTCCAGACAGCAACTTCCTTATAGCAAATACCAAATTGGCTAATAAATTTATCACTCTGTCATTGTATATGTGCATTTATTCTTAAATAGCTAGTTAGCCTAATGAGTTTTTTTTCCTTCAAGGTGCATATGTGCAATGCAGGAAATTAACCTCTTTCCTAATATCTAAAGAATAAATAAAATCTTTGGTGATACGGATGTCTATTTTGCTATTCCAGATCACTTAATATTTTACTCGAAACCACAATTACAGTGATGCTCAGGGAATGCATGCTGCACAGAAATAGTTAACACAGTATCTGAACTGTGAGACAAGAACTCTTGACCTCTAGGGACAAAGAGAAGGGGGCACCATCCTGGGTTACACACTGCTTGGCTTCTATGAGGTTCTTTCAGATTTATAGACCCTGAGACATTCTGGTTTTCAGGAAGGAAAAGTAGAGATTCAATAAACTCAGTAGGCATGTCTGCTTTTAGGTCTGTAACTGCATGGGAAAAAACAATCTGATAGAGACAACTGCAGCACCTTTTCTTTTTTTTTCTCATTCACCAAATAGTTTTTAAGCTGAGCACAGGAGATACAATGATAAATGACGATGATGGCTGCGTGCCTCAAAGAACTTGCAGACAGACGGTGAGGCTGACTAATACAATAGAGCAGGTGTTACATGTTACTCTAGGGTTAGCAGAGGGTGTCACGGGAGCACGTGGGGAAGACACTAACCTAGTCTGAGTCATGGATACTTGCCAAAGAGATGCAAAAGCTGAGATGTGAAGAATAAAGTAGAATAAACCAGAGGAGGCATGAGGGGAAAATGCTTCAGGTAGAAGGATCATTTTGATATTCTCAGACAGGTCAGGTTAGCAGGAGCAGAGGAAGAGGAGGGGGTAGAGAGAGAGGTAGATCTGAGCTACCCCATGGGGAAATGTCTAGCTAGAATATGATGCACCAGCAAGGGACAGAGATCTTGGTTAAGGGACGCATCTTCTCTTAAAACACAGAGAACCCAGTTTTTATAGCTAATTTTATGATGCTAGTACAATGATTGGAATACAAGAGAAGGGTGTGTTTTTATTTGCCAGATGATACAGTAAAGAGAAATAGCACCTTTGTCACATATGAAATTTGGTGGGTAATTGAACTAACTTGAATAGTATGTGCAGATCACAGATAACATCCTCTGCTTTCTCTGTACGTGAAGAATCCCTTTGACAAATTATCATCATCATTTTCATTTGAAAATTTCAGAGAAATCTGATTAAAGATTAATTTTATAATAATAAGGTTAAATTTAAGAACAAAGGCCCTACTCAAATCAAATCATAACACCAAGCATGACTGAACATCCACTACTATGTTTGAGGCATCCTATCCGTATATCCTGGCAATTTATTTTCAAGACACAAATCGCCGTGGAGATTTGACAGGTCAAGAAACAACCTTTGTAAGGGTGCCCCGAAAGGAAGGATCCCAGTTGCATACAATGTCCAAGGCTGTGTGAATGTGGAGATAGCTGACTCTGTGTGCATGTCTCTGGTTTCCACATTGTTCAGATTCTTTGCCAGAACAACATACCGGAAATCTTGGCTTTTCATTGCAAAATATTCCTGATAATTTCATACGGAAATTGTATTTGTTTATTTTTCATTGTTGTCTTCAATGAGAGGCGGTTGCCTAGAGTAGACACATTACATCACCAATGCAGAGTTCCTGGATTTTATCACTGCTGTTCTCACATATCTGCCTTGTGCCACGTGCTATAAGTGGAGACAGGATTCACCTAGAGTATTTCCATGGCATCACTGGTTTCAACTTCCTGTAAGCATGTCAGAAGGGTCTATGCCAAAGCATTGGACTCTACTTGCTTCTTCCTGTGGCCACCATTTTAATCCTCTTTATTTCTCTCATACACATTTTCCCCACATTTGTTTCTGCTTCAGAAGTGAGGTATAAGGGAGTATGGGCATGTCTCTGTGTACCTATCAGGGAGCTGCTATTCCAAAACTACATGGTGCCAAGCCTTGGCCCACACACAAGCATCAGTTTAAAATATATATATTTTTGAGATGGGGTCTCACTATGTTGACTAAGCTGGTCTCAAACTCCTGGCATCAAGTAATCCTCTTGCCTTGACATTACAAAGTGCTGAGATTAGAGGCATAAGCCATTGCACCTAGCCCAAACATTACTTCTAGGGTTTCCACTCTATTCACAATTATAACCCATGTCCCTGTAGACAACACTCTCTGTCATGAACATAATTTCTTGACTCACTAAATAATAAAATTCTATACCTCCAATCTATCTTGCCATTTTGGTTTTTGGAGATTATTTTTAGTTCTCAAACATAGAGACAATGTTTTAATAGTTTTGCCATTCTAACAAATGTCAATATTTGTATACTTGGTTGAGTTTTGCACTTCTTAAAAATTTAGGATACTAGATAATGTAATTCTTGACAAACTAATCCATTATCAGTTTAGTTGTAAGCCACTTCTCTTTCTCCCTCCTGTTTTTGTCACCTCCCTTGCAATTAGTGATATTATCTGCTTTTTGAACAATTAAAAAGAACTGAAAAACTTAGCAATAGCTTTTCTTCAACATGACCATTTGCAAGGCTTTTGTATGTCAAGTCAAGAAGCAACTGGCATTCATTGGTTCCTTCTGCATTACATCTTACTATCCCAGGTTGCTGATTTTCTTTGGTCGCCAGGTTGTGTGTGTGTGTGTACGTGTGCGTGTGTGTGAAGAATGTGT
>NW_007252238.1:259647-267833 GCF_000164805.1 Carlito syrichta | reverse complement strand
GAGAGAGAGAGAGAGAGAGAGAGAGAGAGTCAGAGGAGTTTCTGTACATTTTTTGGTTTATTTCTTCTCGATGCCACATATATAGATAAAACTCCAGACTCCAGGCCTAACTCATTTTCAATCTAGGATTTGTAAGTGTCTCAGCAGCAGTGATTCAGTGACTATATTCCGCCTCTCTGAGAATGTTATTTAGGGCACAGAATGTTCCTTAGGGGTAGCAATGGCATTTTGACAAGAGCTTAGCGTGGCCAGAGCGTGGAGGACCTTGACGGCTAAACATGGGGGCTAGTGGGGACAGTTGGGAGCTTCTGGGTGTTTTTGAGGAAGCAGTGACACTCAATAAGTATAAGCAAAGTCCAGGACAAATTGTGGGGAAGAAGCTCTGAAGATACGGGAACCGTTTAAGAAGCTTCTAGAAATTAAGACATTTCAGGTGTAGAGTGACCTCCCTCCCCTTCTATGCCTACACACCATCCAGAACCACCCAGGACCAGCTGTATTGGCTAATGACAGATCGGTGAACTTGAAATGGTTAGAGGAACCCCAAGGTATGGTAGGTGTGAGATCTCAAAGCACCAGCAGCTGTCTGATATCTGCTGCAGTGCTTTTCAGTTGTATTTTATAACACATTGATCTCTGAAACAGTTTCAGCACAATAGCTTTCAAAGTGAGAGAAAGGGAATAAAATGCTAATAGAACACTTTATCATGCTCTTTCCTTTTTCTTGTAACATTACTTAAGTCTAATCAGTAATTCTAGCTTGCCCGAGATACAATCTTTGCATTGTCTGCTTCCACTTATGCTGACTCTGATATGACTCAGTGCAATGTTCTTTGTCTGGAGACACCTTAGAACTGAGCATGAAAGCAATTGAGGGGGTGAGAAATTACTTCATGGGCACAATGTATGGATAGGGTGATGGATGCCCTAAAAGCCCTTACCACCGTGAAATCTATACATATGACAATATTATACTTGTACCCCATACATTTATATAAATAAAAATAAAAAAATGAAAGCAAGTGGTATAATTGTTAAATACAACAATATGTGCAATTTGAAAATTCATCTTTCTTTTGGGGAGCAAAGCAACCATTCATTCTTCTTTCAGCCTAATTCTTCTAATATTGGGGAAGATGAGGAAGGTTCATGCATCCCTTTGCTAGAATGTTCTGTAAGTCTACGAATTATTTTCATAGGTACCTAACTGTAACAGTAGACTATTACTCTATAATGGTAGAGGGAATGGACAGCTGCTATTTTGCCCTGCAACAAAGAGACAGTGGACTTGACATGGATAGAAGAATCAGAGGTCAGGACTATGAGAGACTCCAAAACTCCAGAATCTTATGCAGGATGAAGTTGTAGGGGAACGGCATGGGGCCCTGGACCTCACGTTGCCTGGAAGGATCTTTTGAGCATCTTGGAAAGAAGTCTGAAGAATAGCAATGTGCTATGGTCTCCTGACTACAGAGGGGTCGACAGAAAGACATGGTGATAGCCCCTAAATATTGTGAGGCTTTTTAGTGCTCAATGGTTTTTCCTCTTTTCCTTGAGAAGGAAATTGAAATGACTAAAGAGTGCTTTTTTTTTAGCCCACAAGGTTTACTTTCTAAAATTCATGTTGGTTAAGTGACTCATTACATGAACTTTACAAAAACAGGAATTACACAAATGTACTCCTCTGATGTAAAAATACTACAGTCAAACTGCCCACATTATTTAGAACCACAGTAAGGCATAAAAGTGTTGGATTCCCAGGGGGAAAGAATCGTACGGTCAAATAAGGACGCATTAATTTTTATCCATTGCTAGGTGAATACAAAACAAAGTTTTATTTGTATCTTTGCCAAATTTAGAGACATGATCTGACTTAAAATGTCGTTATGGAATTAAAATAAAGTTTAGTCTGGTGATTGGCAGTATCTCCTAAAAGAGATAAGCAGGTCTCTTTCCCAGCGGTGAGAATATTGAAGCTGCTTTGCAAATGGTCAACTCTAGGTGGTGTGTTTCAGAGTAAACAGCAGCAGGGCGTTATTAATTCAGAGATGGTTAACTGTTCTCTTGAGTCACAGTAGGTTGGTTAACTAGTTCATAAGCAAGAATAATCAAAGTTTAATACTGAAATGGCTGAAGAGTCAAAGTTTAAGCGAGTCGTGTCAACATTTTCAAATCCATCATTAAAGAGAAATTTCAAGTGCTATGTACAAATATGGTTTTGCAAGTAGAAAAGAACGTTTTAAAAGAAAAAAAATTAAGGTTCTGTATCATATGCTAAACATCCTAAATTAACTACACATTTTCAATTTTGCACCATAGTTCATTTCTAAACTCGTGTTTTAAGTTCTAATAGAAAACACATGTGTTTATGATATTCTGTGGAAAGAGATGGTAATTTTTTGTATTATATGTTGCTTAATTTCTTTGATTTTCCAAACAGTGTATTGCTGTAATTTTGAAAGGTTTTTATTTGTAGTGCTCAAAATTTAAATCATTGTTCTTCTCTTTATTATCAGACCACTGATTTTTCTTGTAGGCTAATATAATTTCACCAGTTTGAGTGTATTTATTGGAGACTGAGAGACTTTGTGCTACTTCAATGTGTCATGTCTTCAATTGGCAAAACTTGCCATTAAAAGTAATACTTTAGAATAATATCTCCTAGAATAGTTTGTTTCTATGGATAATTCACAGAAAAAAAAAAGCAGAGGAAAGAGATATCCTTGGGTTTAGAATAAATATATTTCATGAAATCTGGCATAGATCATATAATTTCTTTTGAATTTTAGTACATTTAAATTCTTGCAGCAATTTTCTCCTCACAATCACTAACCCAAATATGGAATATCTAATTTCTTCTGGCTTTCGTCTGTTTTGGTACTAAATTGTCTCTAAGCATGGTGATCACAGGAATGATCAATTAGTTATCTTCCTCTCCTGCTGAGGCATCAACATTATGTTATTTGGCTCTCCATGACCTTGGTTGGAGCATGCACATAGTGGGCACTCAATAAATGTAGACTGAAGAAATGAAGGAGACAACAGTAAACCGAGGTCTATTTTAAGTGGTTTTAGTTAGTAATACTGCTCAACGAGGTCAACACTGGCCTGGTATCACAAGGACCCCATTATCTCTAAGTCACCCAGATAACTTAGAAAAGCCAGGATGCCCTTTGACTTTAATCATCAGACAGCCAAAATAAAATAGGTACTTTTCATTTTAAGCTGGACTGTGGTTATCTGGTCTGAACAGCATTGCATTCAGAAGGTAAAACTGAAATTGAAAATATATTTATTTCAAGTACTTTTGGGTCTCATGCTGGGAAAAATGAATCTCAGAAACATCCAGAGATCTTGCCAAGAGTGCCCATCAGACCAGCCAGCTCGGGACTAGCTTGAGAGTCCAAGTCATGAGACACCACAATTTTGAACTGTCATCCCTGATATACTATTTTGTTAACAATTAAGTCAGAAAATAAATGTAACATATAGCCAAGGATTAAAATTTTAAAATCTTAAAACTCTCGTTTTAAGACAGCAGAAATAGTTCTCAGTAAAAACACAGATAAAATTCCAAGGTCAGAAAAGTCTGCAGCGACTTTTTACCTGGAATCAAGCATGTGTTCAAACCTGCAAACACATTTGTGGTTACTTCCTACCTTAAACACATTGATAGGGAGATCAATGACCACATAGATAAGGTCTCCGAGGGCAAGGCTGGCTATCAGCGCGTTGGGGCCATTCCTCATGCACTTGTTCTGGTAAATGATCCTGAGCAGAGTTGCATTCCCCACCATTCCCACGATGAAAATAGTACAAGATATCACAGTGTTAATGTACTTGAATGCTGCAGTAATTTTAGTCTGCTGTGGGCAATAGTTGTGCATAGAGCCATTGCTGGGTAGGATCAAATTAGTGGGTCGATGAGTAGTAACCAGGAAGCTGAGCTCTGTTCCCCGAAAGGTGGTGAAATTGTCCATATGATGGCTTAGATTTGTGCTGTAACTCTCAGGATTATCACTGATTACACATCCAACCAGTGCCAGCCAAAAGGATGCCCTGAGGCAGAAGGCTTCCATCTTGATGCAGATTTGAGGAAATGTCTCTTACTGTGTTGCGTTTACACCCTCACTTTTTTTCCACCTGGAAAAAAAAAAAAGGAAAATAATTTTCATTACAAAATTCAGCTGCCAAAAAGATCATAGTCAATGATTATTTACTGCTTCAATTAAAATGCAGGATATATTTGGTAATTCGATAAGATATATGTATGTTAAGTTATTCCATGGCACAGCAAGTCCAGAAAAGACCAAAAAGACCAAAGTTCTACTAAGGGCAAGATCTCGCTCCTATACCTCCTCTCAATGTCTCTCTCTCTCCCTCCTTCCCTCCCTCCCTCCCTCTCCTCCTTCCTATCCTGAATCTCTGTCTCTATCTCATCTCATCTCTATCTATAGCTACACTTCTATCTGAATCATAATATGAAGATATGTCCATTTTTCCTTCACCCTAATGATGAGAACCTAAACTATAAAAACCTTCAAGAGTTGAGACACAAAATTTTATTTATTAAGGAAAGCGAAAAGACATTGTATGCTGAGTAAAAGCTGCATACCATTGAGATATAAAATACAATGTCAAATTCTGTAATTAAGCATTCACTCTTCCAAAATGCATGCTATCTTGTACATGGTAAATAACAAACATCAATAAAGACCAGTGCGGGAAGTCATCTAAAGTGTCACAAAATGCTTATTTAAAAGCAGAACTCTGATGAACATCATCCATGCATTTAACAATCTTAGTTTCAATTGAAAAGAAAATCGTTGACAAAAACAAAATATTTATTTTGAGCACTTTGATGATTAATGAGTAAAACTGACATCTTCTAACAGGGAGTTTTTTTGCTTTTCAATTTCTGACAAGTTGTCACAGTGTAGTATTTGCCAATTAATGCAATGACTGTAATGAAGCTTCGTGGGAAAGTCATAGTGTTTGGGACAACTGTCCCCATGCTCTCTTTTAGCTACATTTATTGTACACCAGTCATTCTGTGGAATGCTTTATATGTGTGACCCTGTGAAGTCGACACAGTGTTCTATTTTGTTGAAGATAAGGAAACAGAGGCTTTGTGGAGGTGCTTGTCAAGGCTTCAGGTGGTAGGTGGCAACGCTGAGATTCTAAGGCAGGTCAGTCTAGAGCTTATAATCACTAGACCATCCTCTCCCTCATTCTTGTGTCTTATTTGTGCCTAAAATGTTCTAAAGAAGTTTCCAGAGTTTAGATGAAGTCATAGAGTTGGGAGGGTGGCTAGACATTTTCAAAGATCATCTGGTGGGTGTTTTTTTAGTCCCTTGCAGAGAGCAAGTGGTCCCTTTTGTTCAGGAAGTTTAGGTTTCTCCTT
Source organism: Carlito syrichta (assembly GCF_000164805.1). Classification (NCBI taxonomy): domain Eukaryota; kingdom Metazoa; phylum Chordata; class Mammalia; order Primates; family Tarsiidae; genus Carlito; species Carlito syrichta. Next base: position 262,429 of record NW_007252238.1, on the reverse strand, counting down.
TATTCCTTAAATAAAAGATACTGGGAAAATGGGGGAGGTTGGAGTAATCAAAGGTAAATAAAAATAGCTCCTCCCACTTCAATATTTTGCATATTTTCTTTTTCTGTGGGTCTTTATGAATCTTTAAATGAAGACCATACCCTCATTTATGCAATGACGTGTGTGAGTGTGTGTCTATGACGTTATATGTCCAGGTCATAATTTAATTAAAAAAATTATGAGCCAGGCATGGTGACTCAAGCCTATAATTCCAGCACCTTGAGAGGCTGAGGCAGGAGGATCCCTTGAGGTCAAGTGTTCAAGACCAATCTGGGCAACAAAGCGAGACCTCATCTCTACAAAAAAATAAGCTAACTGGATGTGGTGGTGCACACCTGTAGACCCAGCTACTCAGGAGACTGAAGCAGGAGGGTTGCTTGAGCCTAGGAGTTTGATGTTGCAATGAGCCATGATCACCCCACTACACTCCAGTGTGGGCAACAGAGTAAAACCATGTCTCCAAAAAAACCACAAAAAACCCCACAAAAACCCGGTGTCCTTCCACTTGTAAGTTACCTTAGGAAATGAACAAAGCTTAGGTTTAGTCAATACTTATAGAACTTATAAGGTAAATATATGGTACAGGTATTGTATACTTTTGCTTTTCCCAGGAACCTGAGATAATAATAGCATTTGACACATAGTAACTTTTATTACATATGTATCTGTTATCTGACTTGAATTTACTCTAGGTAGGCAGCAGCAATATTTCCATTTTACTCATGAGGAAACATAATCTTGAAGAAATTGGGTGATTAGGCCATACTCTCATATCCAAGAAGTGTTAAGACACTTAATTTTGCTTATAGGACTTGACTCACTCTGATTAAATGATAAGAATATAAATTTTTCAAAGTTGGGGCAAGCCTGTCAACTCTGACTAGGCTTAATTATAGATACTTTGCAGCTTTTTTCCCTGCTTCTAAGAGTATAGAGCAAGCATCTGACAAATATTGGCAGACCTATGAAATGTCACCATTTCCCTTCCAAAGTGAGGACCAGGACTCCAAGAACTAAGCTTATTGTCATCCTCTTCTTTGGATCCCAAAGATGGGCAAAAAGAAATTCTTAATTTTTATTTTTTTATTATTTATTTTTTAAATTTTAGAGATGAAGTCTCGCTATGTTGACCAGCCTGGGCTTGAACTCCTGGTCTCGAATGATCCACCCACCTCAGTCTCCCAAAGTGCTGGGATTACAGATAAAAGGCACTGTGCCCGGCTCCAAGAAATACTTTAACTCCTTATGCTGTTTGGTGACTAAAGCCTTCCAGGTTTCCAGTTGAAATGGAACCTTCAATAGAAGTTTTCTTAAAAATGAGAGAGAGGAGGAAGGCCTTTTCCAGAAATGAAATGGTCTTTGTCCATAAGAGTTAGCCAGGAGGACATCTCAGGAACTGACTTGGCCATGACCGGTTTTGCTGCACTCATCAAAGGTCCCATGATGCCTTGAACATGAGCACTCCGGTTTGCTGGGTCAGCTGATTATGGCAGGAGCAAAGAAGGCCAAGGCTGTGGGTTCTTATCTCAGAGGGAGCCAGCTACCATTAAAACCACCTTTCTGCCTCTTCCAACAATGACTTCATCGCACAAATCATTTCTGATGACATCTCTGTCAGCTCTCCACACATATTCTGCTGCAAAGCTAAGGAATACTTGGCAAAAGCATGTGATACCATATTCCTGTATGGTGAAAAATACACAACCAAAGGAAAAAACTCTCTTAAATGCATGTTCTTCCTAGAACGTGGGTCTGTAGCTTGCTTCCACGGAGACAGATGAGTCAAGCTGTGCTTGGACTCACCAGACATCATCAGTCACAGTCCAATGGCTGTGGGCTTCAACATTCTCCTGTTTTGGGATCTGAGCGTTTGTTGGAGTGCAAACGCTATTATTGAGAAATAGGACTGAATCCTTATGCCTACACGTTACCTCTCAGGATCAAAGTTCGCTTTTGGAAATTTGGAACTTCCATTCTTACCAAAATGGCAAGAGTTTAGAGTGTTTAATTTACACGGAATGATCGCCAAGGTGTTTCTCAATTAGCTCACACATCAACAAATACAAGCGGAGGAAAACACACGTAAACCAAGAACTTTCTACAAGTTTTCTGGGGTTCTGCTTTCTGGGTGAGAAACGAGCAACCCCACTTAGAGACAACGCCAGACTTCAACGTGCCTCCCACTCCTGGCTCTACCAGGGAAGAGTCTTAGGCTGGTGTAAACAGAGACTGATTATCTAGAAACAGCTCTTGTTTTCTGCACGTGAAAGGCCTCAAGACCTCCACAGGCTGGTTTCCAAACTGGCTTCCCTAGGGGGGTTCCAGAACGCACAAGCCCCTCACCCCGATTGCCCCTGGGCACCCTCACCATGCCCAGACCCAGGATGTGTGGGGACAGGCAAGCGGGCTAGAAAAAGCTGTAGAGCCAACTTCCCAAGTGGGCTCCGGGACAAGCGACAAGGGCGTGAGGTTGCTCCAAGTCCTTGCGCGCCTGGGGGACAGGGGACACCCAGGAGACACTGCTGGCCTTTCTTTTACGAAACACCTGGCTCCCTTCTGGAGAGGGGAAGTACCCCCAGCCCCGCACGGTCCCCGGGCGCACCTTGGGCAGGTGGGTGCCAGGCGCTCCCCTCCCCCGCGCTGCAGGGCGGCCGGAGGGGCGCGCTCCGGGCTGGGTATCCTCCCCGCCTAGGGGCCCGGGCGGCGCCTCCCCCACCCCGTCCCCGTCCCCATCCCGGTCCCC
>NW_007252238.1:133367-259522 GCF_000164805.1 Carlito syrichta | reverse complement strand
CGGGTGGCGCGCAGGGTGGCGCGGGTGTCCCGGGCTCCGGCGCGGCGGCGATCCCGGCTGCGGAAAACGTCCCGGGCGCGGCTTTCTCCGGGAAGGGGTCACCGAGCCCCCCAGCCTCCGGCGACGACACGCTGGAGCGGATGAAACTCCTCCACCTCCTGTCTACACTCGCAGGACCAAAGGGACGACTGCACACGCGCGCGACGGCTCGCGGGCAAAAGAAAACTCCAGAGGAACACGCCTCCCGCCGGTCCTCCCTTCCAGAGCTCCCAGACCAGGACCGCAGGGGCGTCCCAGCCTTCCAGCCCTCCTGGGACGCAGCCACTAAAAAAGCACAAAGCTGCCGCCCCCTTCCAGGCTCCGCAGGGCAGGAGTCTTTTAACTGTTTCCTTCCTGAAATGAAGCGGGTAGGGAGTGTGGAGGAGAGAGGGTAGAGCTTAGGACAAGACTCAGAATTCGGAAAGGCCTTGTAGAAGAACCAAATCCTTCCTCGATCAGTGCAGAGAGGTCTGATCCGGGATGAAGCAACCGCAGACCCAGCCAGGCCCCAAGGGTGGTCTCCCCTGTGTGTTCTCCGTCCCCTCAGCTTGGCTTGTGTGCCCTCTTAAGCTTGTAGGAAGTGGAGGAACCAAAGTGGATCAAGATGGTTTGCTTCTATCCTGGCCTTTGAAATCAAGGCCCCAAAGCTGCAGACCTCTAGCCCAGGGCGTGACTCTGTGAAATCTGTGATTCCTCAAAAAATTCAAACAAGGAAGGGGGCAGACCCCACTGAAGGTGGCTCTCAGCATCTTTGTCATGACAGAGAGATCCTAAGTTGGGGGTGGGAGGGCAGCGGGAAGACAAAGGCCATTTGTTGCCTGTGGTATGGGGGAGAAAATTGGAGGCTTCTGAGGAAAAGCCTGCCTTGGAGTTGTCAATGCAGTGTTGGTGTCAGCGTGTTGGAGTGCTGGTCACATTTTGTCTTATACTGGTCTGGTTGGTCCCTTGCCGCCAAACAAGTCGCCGTAGGGCACAGTGGCTTCAAACAACAGTCGTCATTACTTTGCTCATCGATCTGCATCTCAGGGCCGGGTTTGTCTGGGACAGCTCATGTTTGTTCCATGTAGCAGGCCCAGAGAATCCACTTCCAAGATGGTTCACTTGCTTGGTGTTATTGAGTGTCAGTTCTTCTCCACGTGGGTACCTCCACGAAGACTTGTGGAGACTTGTGGTTTGGGCTTCCTCCCTGCACGGTGGCTGAGATCCAAGAATGAGTGTCCCAAGAGACAGAAAGTGGAAGCTGCCAATTTCTTAAGGGCTGGGCCCAGAAACTGGCACAGTGTCACTTCTGCTCGGTTCTGTTGTTCCAGCAGTCACAGATCCCAGATTTAAGGTGGGGGATATATAGAGTAGTGTCAAAGAATTTGGAGACCATTTTGTAAAACCCTGAAAGAGATTCACAGAATACCACCATTGAAAGGGGCCTTAGTAGTAGTTTAGTCTTGTTGGGCTAGGTATTATCTTGTGCATTAATCTATTTTTTCCATAGCTAATAGTTTTTGTAAGTTTACATTTTAAAAAAGGTGACTTTTTGGGCATATGGATTGACAAACCGACTATATTCTTGGGGAAAAAAAAGTGACTGCTTCCTCCCAGAGGAGGTAGTTCATATCTTGGTATCTGAAACAGGTATTGTATTTCAGCGTTACTTACCCTGTGACCAGACACACTTGGACAGTGAACAACCTGTGTAACTGAACATATTAATCTGTCCAGTCTTTATCAGAGCATATCAGCCCCTACCTCTTGAGACAGTTGCTCCCACTATAGGGCAGGACTATTAACATTATTAAAAATTCTTCCTTTACACCCATTAGGATGGCCATTATGTAAAAACAAAAGCAAAAACAAAAAATAACAAGTATTGGTCAACATTTTGAGATATTGGAACCTTTGTACATTGCTAGTGGGAAAGTAAAAAAATAGTGCAGCTGCTGTGGAAAACAGTCTGGCAGTCCTCCAAAAATTTAACATGAAATTATTGTATGATCCAGCAATTCCACTTCTGGGTGTAACTTAAATAATTGAAAATAGGGACTAGAACAGACATTTGTGTGCCCATGTTCATAGCAGCATTATTCACAATAGCCAAAACGTGGAAACAACCCAACTATCCATCTGTGGTAGAGTGAATAAACAAAATGTGGTATAAATGTACAGTGGAACACTATTCAGCTTTAAAAGAGAATATAATTCAGTTAAAAGCTACAACATGGATGAACCGCAAAGATTAAATTATGTTAAGTGAAATATGCCCATCTCAAAAGGACAGATAGATATTGTATGATCACACCTACATGAGGTACCTAGAATAGTCAAACTCGTAGATTCAGAAGGTGAAATGGTGATCACCAGGGGTTTGGAGTGTCTGGAGTGGAGAATGGAAACTTACTGTTTCATGTGTTTCAGGGTTTTAGTTTGTGATGTGAAAAAGTTCTGGAGATGGATGGGGGTCACGGTTTCACAACAATGTGAATGTACTCAGTGTCAATGAACTGTATACCTAAAAATGGGCAAAGCACTACATTTATGTTATATATGTTTTGCCATAATAAAAAATTCTTTTGGACATCCAGATGAAATTTGCCTCCGTACATCAACTGTTGATCTGCCCTACAAATTCATAAGATGAGTTTACTTTCTTAAGAAATATCTTCAAAAAAAAAAAGTGTATGTGAATCACCAGCAGGAATCTGCCTTTGTAAGAGATTGGGGTGGTCTCACTCTAGGTTTGAACCACATACACGTTCCTTACTTGTTGGAGATGTATATCCTCATCTTCTCTGCTTTACTTTGGGGAAAATGACTTCGGAGGACTTAAAACAGTTTTTAGTCAAGTTTACTTTACCTCCAATCACCCCTCTCCTTACAGCCAAGACTTTATACTTGCCCCACCACTATATGACTTGCCTTGTCTCAAAGAACATGTAATATATTTGACTAAGTTCTTAACCTTTACTTCCAAAGTTCACTTCTTTCTCCTGGAAAGTAGATTGGATGCAGATTTTCAGGTTTTCTGGGTTTCAGGGAGACTTGGTTGATCACACTTGACTTCTGGCTCAAGTAATTCACTAAAGAGAAGATTACTGTATTGATAGTTACAGTGACTCCTCTCAGAATCATATGATCATATTGATTTCATGGACAATAGTTGCAGACAATTAAGAAATACTCAAGATAGCACTCAAAAACCATTCTTTCCCATGCATCCTTGGGGCAAAAGTGCTTCTGAATTCAAGTTTCTCGATTCAGATTTGCACATCCATTTCACAATTGCTAACTCTCAACACCCTCAAACTTGAAATGCAATATTGTATCCGAATCTTGCAATATTTACTAGGAATTTTGTGTTCATTTTTTAGCTCCCTGGGGGAATAAAATATAATGGATTCAGGGCAAAACCACAAAGATAAAGAGAGACTGGAAAGCTGGCTGTGAGAGGAAATGTAGAAGAGGAACAGGGGGCCCATATATCAGAGACCTGAAACTGTCCCTGCAGCTGTCACACCCGGTCAAGACCACTGTACTGTGGTCAAGACTCTGTTGGCAGTGACCATCACCGGCTTGGGGATAAAAAGACAAGCCCTCCCAGTTGAAGATCAGAGTTTGTTTCCAAAGTAAGTACAGTCATGCATGGCATGACAACATTTTGGTCAACGAGATCCCATGTATGATGGTGGTGCCATAGATTATATCACTATATTTTTTATTGCACCTTTTCTATGGTCACCTACTATTATGTTACAATTGCCTACGGTATTCGCTACAGTACCTTGTTGAACTGGTGTGTAGCCTAAAAGCAATAGCCTTCACCATATGGCCTGGGAGTATAGTAGGCTATCGTCTACGTTTGTGTAAGGACACTGTTTGATATTCCCAAAATGACAAGATCACCTGATGATGCATTTCTCAAAACTTATCCCATCATTAAGATGCACGACTAGATTCCACAATGTTGTGTGACTGGGGGCTCCATTGGAAAGTGGACAAATCAATCACTCTTAGCATTGCTGATGATGGAGTAACCAGATAGTAAGTGTCCTCTGATGATGTGTTCCATCTGTTCGGAAATGTTTCACTTGAATCTAATCATTATTAGCTGAAACTTCCAGTTTCTAGCAAAGATAGGGAATAAATGAACAAGTTCAACAGATACCACAAAGAAGCAAACAAATACAGAAGGACAACTATTTTACAGGACAACTATTGTATCTCTTCAACAAGTCAGTTAATTTTATTTTGTATTTTTTTGAGTTGGAGTTTCACTCTGTAACCAAGGCTGGAGTGCAGTGGCACACTCATGGCCACCCCAGTGTCAACCCGTTGGGCTCCGGCGATCCTTCCACCTCAGCCTTCCAAGTAGCCAGAACTACAGGCACGTGCTACCACTCCCGGCTAATGTTTTGATTTATTGTAGAGACGAGGCCTCACCATGTTGCCCAGGCTGGTCTCAAACCCACGGTCTCAGGCAATCCTCTCGCTTCGGCCCTCCAAAGTGCTGGGATTATAGGCTTGAGCCACTGTGCCTGGCCAATGAGTCAGTTAATTAAAAGGAAATTTTATTTTTTTCTAGGTTACAAGAGATATAAAGGAACACAACAACCAGTCACACTGTCCTGGATTGGATCCTGGTGTGGAAGAACCAACTGTACAGGTCATTTGGGGGGGGGGGGTGCAGCTGGAAAATTTGGATTTGGACTAGGTATTAGGTGCTATAAAGAAATTATTTATTTTATTAAATGTGAAAATATTAACTTGGAAATATAGAAGGATAGTCTTATATTTTAGATATTCTTCTGGGGAGGATATAATTGACTTTTAACTACCAAAGTACAAGTAAAAATGACATGAGATTTTTTTAAAAAGTGAAAAGTGCAATGAAATACAATGGTGGACAGGATTAGGAAAGATGCTCCCATTCTAAAAGGGAGAAGTAGGAAGGACCACAGGGCTATTCAGCTGAAAACATGCATGGACTATTATTCAAGGAAAGGGAAGGATGATCCCCTAGATGATTCAAAAGAGAGCATCAGGGCTGCCACTCCCACCACAGATGCATGGGCAAGCTGTTTCCATCTCAGTTTCAAAGGGTGGGATTGTCTCTTGGTTTCAGCAGGCCAGTCTGACACCTCCCAGTGCCCCCCTTCCCCACAGAGTCACAGAGTGACATTTCCACCCCAGCATGTCAGAAGAGCAGAATATGAAACTGAAGAGGACTATTCTCTAGCTTTAAGATGGGATGGGATTTTCCTTGCTAGGTTTTGGACTTGCTTGCGACGTGTCACCCCTTCCTACCTTCCAGTTTCTTCCATTTTAAAATGAGAATGTCTCTCCTGTGCCTGTTCACCACTGTATTTTGGAAGTACATCATTGTCTGGTTTCACAGAGAAATTTTGCATCAGGATAAATTGGACCCCAGGGACTACCCATATCCGCTTTAGATTATTTAAAAATGACTTTGGACCTTCGACTTTAGAGTTAGTGCTAGAGTGAGTTACAACTTTTGGGGGCTTTTGGGATGGAATGAACGTATCGTGCACATGGGAAGGACATGAATTTTTTTTTTGAGTTGGAGTCTTGCTCTGTTGCCCAGACTGGAGTGCAGTGGCATGCTCCTGGTCACTGCAGCCTCGACCGGCTGGGCTCCAAGCCTTCCAAGTATCTGGAGCTACAGGTGTGTGCTACCACGCCCGGCTAATTTTTGATTTTTTATTGTAGAGATGAGGCCTTACCAAGTTGTCCAGGTGGATCTCGAATCCGCGGGCTCAGGCAATCCACTCACCTTGGCCTCCCAAGTCGCGGGATTACACGCTGAGCCACCAAGCCCGGCTGAATTTTTTTTTTTTATTACAAAGATGTGGGGTACAATTCAGGGTTAGGTATACAAACCTTGATTATGCAGGTACCCTTGTTGATGCAGTATGCCCCTCCCTCCCCTAGCAGCTTTCCTCTACTACTAATCCCACCCAGGACATGAATTTTGAGGGACCAGGGACAGAATGCTTGTGTTCCCCCCGAATTCATATGTTGAAGCCCTAACCAAAGTGTAATGGAATTTGGAAATGGAGCCTTTTTGAAGATAATTAGGGTTAGATGAGGTCATGAGGGTGGGGCCATCAGGAGGGTGAAGCCATCTTCACAGGATTAAAAAGAATTCTGGACAGAAATGTAGTTATAATTAAGCATTGCTTGCCGCACTTTGGCCCACTTCCTTGTAACATTTGCATGCCCATTGTTCCTATAGATAGGATCTCTGGCAATAGAATCATAAGGCTTTTGTTTAAGAATTGCTTAAGATGTTTTTCAGCTCCCAAATTCCATGAAACAGGGATGCCAATCTGTTTGAAGACCCTCACCCAGAGGAGGCTTATTAGCTTGAGAATGCAATTTTCTCATCTCCTTGTTTGGTGACTTTACCCTGCAGCCTTTACCAATCAGGGATGCCCATACTTGGACCCACTTTCAAATCCTTAAAAACTCTAGCCCCAAACTCCTCGGGAGAGATAGATTTGGGGTTTTCTCCCATCTCCTCATTCATTAGCCCTACGATTAAACTTCTTTCTCAGCTCTCCGGGCGTATTGACTTGTGTGCATCTGGCAATGGATCTATTATGGTCACAATGGGATTCGTGTCCTTATAAGAAGAAACACCAGAAAACTTGATTTCTCTCTCCCATCCATGTGAGGACAGTGAGAAGGTGGCCATCTGCAAGCCAGGAAGAGAGCCCTGACCAGAACCAGATTATGCTGGCACCCTAATGTTGGGCTACAATCCTTCAGAATTGTGAGAAAACAAACTTCTGTTGGTTAAACTGCTCAGTCTAAGGTATTTTGTTATGGCAGTTAAGACACCAAATTTGCAACTATTTGTAAATTCATTTCATCATTTCTTTTTTTCATTTTTCATTTTTTTCTTTTCCTATTAAAATATAATTCAGTATTTCTGATTGCTTATTTGCATGTGGGTTTATTGAATTTTTTTTTGAACTCTTAGTGGGAGTATTTCTTATGGTCATATTTCTATTGGGGACAGTGTTACATTTGGTTTGAGAACCTTCTCCTAATTTGCATAGTGGCTAAATAGTAGCAAGAACAGTGGGATGAACCTTTATAAAGAATAGTAATAAGCACTGTTTTTACATTTACCACATGCAGATATGGTGTTGAGTGTTATCTCACGTAATTGTTATAACAGAATTGCAAGATATTAATAAATACTGATATGATTTCTATTTTACAGAAAAGAAAACTGAAGCTTAGAAAGGGTAAGTGACTTATCCAAGGCTATAAACTTAGTGCCATGGTTTTAATGTATCCCCTCTAAAATTCATGTTGAAACCTCATACCCATGTGGTGGATTAAAAGGTGGGATGGAGCCGGGCTCGCTGGCTCAGCCTGTAATCCTGCACCTTGGGAGGCTGAGGTGAGTGAATTGCCTGACCTTGCGGGTTCTAGACCTGCCTGGGCAACTTGGCGAGACCTCATCTCTACAATAAATCAAAAAATCAGCCGGGCGTGGTAGCACATGCCTGTAATTCCGGCTACTCGGAAGGCTGAGGTGGAAGGATCGCCAGAGCCCAGCGGGTTGAGGCTGCGGTGCCCGGGAGCGGTCACTGCACTCCAGTCTGGGCGACAGAGTGAGACTCCAACTCAAAAAAAAAAAGGTGGGATGGGGTCTTTTGGGAAGTGATTAGGTCACGAGGGTTCCACCCTCATGAATGAATTAGTACTCTTATAAAAGTGGTCAGAGAGAACCATCAACTGCCCCTTTAGCCCTTCCATCCTTTCTGCCTTATAAGGATGGGACATTTGTCTTCTCCAGAAGACAATAAGATGCCATCTTGAATAAATCCTCCCCAGACACTGAACTTTGCTGGTGCCTGGATCTTGTACTTCCCAGTCTCCAGAACTGTGAGAAATACATTTCAGATCCAGACCTCTTATGTACCCAATCCTGACTTGCACCCCACATCTTTAAAATACAATTTAAAAAATTCTGGCCAGGTTCGGTGGCTCAGCCTGTAATCCCGCGCCTTTGGGAGGCTGAGGTGAGTGGATTGCATGAGCCCGCGGGTTTGAGACCTGCCTGGGCAGCAAGACCTCATCTCTACAATAAAATCAAAAAATCAGCCGGGCGTGGTAGTGCATACCTGTAATTCTGGCTACTTGGAAGGCTGAGGCGGAAGGATCACTGGAGCCCACCAGGTCGGGGCTGCGGTGGCCGGGAGTGGCCACTGCACTCCAGTCTGGGTGACAGAGTGAGACTCCAACTCAAAAAAAAAAAAAAAATTCTGTTTTTTTTTAAAAAAGTAAATAACCAGGTATTTTGTTACAGCAGCTAAATGGACTAAGGCACTTAGTAAGTAGCAGATGGGTAGAAACAATATTTTTTGGTTGGAAAGAACCTTAGCAATCATCTACACCAACTCCTTCATTTTATGATCAAGGACAGAGTGTAAGTGACTGCAGTCTCCCAGTGGTGGCAATGGTTGCTTGGAAATTAGGTTTCCTAATCCCTGGCAAGTACTCTGATAGTCTATTAGCAAAACACCATGGAATGTTATTGGTTTGCCTTTATTTGCAGGCAATTTCCCATAATGTTCTGTTCAATCGACTCCTACACTGTGTTTACCATTAGTTCTTTTTTTGCATGCCACGTTATTTCTACTTCTTTACCATCTTTCCCATGCTCTTCATCTGTTAATTCTGCTGTCTTGTTCTATGTTAACTAGCGGGTGGAAATTTTATTTTCCTTCATTTTGCAGAACTGTGTAGTAATTCAAAGCTCTTTTGAATCTTTGAAATCTTGCTGTGGTGATGGTAGTAAATCTTTATGCACTAAGTAACTTTAAAATCTACAGACAGACTACATTCCTCTTCTATGGAAAGAAAACATAATATATGTTTATGGCTTGCAGAAGGGCTTTATTAGAAAATTAATTGTACCATTTCAATTAATAGACGAGATAAAGGGGTTTTTGTGTAGACCTAGACACAATGGAATCAAACCAAAACACTGTACATTGAAGAAATTGTGTTGACACAAAAAAATAAATATAAGTGAAGGGAAAGGTCTTCAAGCAAAAAAATTCCAATCCAACCCTTTGACATGTACTTTGCTGTGATTGATAATGTCTGTGGCAGATAAATTGATTAGAGCATGACTGGGGTCATAGATACATCTGAGCTTTACAGAGCCTATTAAATTTGTCCTTGTCATGGTTCTAGAGCAGAATTGGCAAACTTTTGGTAAAGGATTGGACATTAAATATATATATATATTTTTTTTAAAAAATATTTTTGACTTTGATGGTCTTTGTTGCAACTACTCGGCTTTGTCTTTGTAACTCAAAAGCAGCAATAGACAATATGTAAATAAATTAGTGTGGCTGTGCTCCCACTTTATTTATAAAAACAGGTGACAGGCAGGGTTTGAATCATGTGCTGTATTTTGATGACCCCTAATAGAGAAGAATAAATAATTGTAGGCTAGCTTGAAGATAGATAACCATCACTAAGAAGACCCAAAGTCTTATATGATGTTTTTCTTTGTGCTTTCTCTGGGGTGATGGTGGTGAATCCTTGTCTCAACAAAACAATTATACAGATAGTGCATGAATATGTTGTCACTTCAGGGAGTACAGAAATATATAAGGTTACTGTCACTTAAAAAGCCTCAAAAATACAAAAATATGTAAACTACAAAAGGTTCTTTTCACCACATTCTTCTATTTAGCTTGTTGCTATTTATTCTTCTATTTAGCTTGTTGCTTTTAACCACTTTAATGCTCATTCTTTTAATCCTTCTACTAATTTATATACATACACACACTCACAGACACACAAACTTTTTTTTGTTTTTTTCTTATCTTACTATATCACTTATATGATATAACATGTTATTTGCTTTTCTATGTAACTATATATTTGAACAATTTTTTCATCTTATATATATACATGATTCTATTAAGCAGTATTTTAGAGTATGGGTGTGCCATAATTTATTTAATCAATCTCTTGCTCATAAATGTTTAGTTTCTTTATAGGTTTTTACTTTTACGAAAGGACCATAATGAACAACTCTGCACATTCTTCACTGTGATAATGTGTAGGTGACTCTTCTAGAATTTATATTTATGAGTGGCAGTTGCTATCTTCAAAGAAGAAATGATTGACTTACCTTAGAAAATGGTAAGTTGTCAATAGGAGGTGAGAGCCAATAGGATTTGGAGGTGAGGCTGAGGATGAAGTTTGTCAGGTAAAGAAGGAGAAGCCGTCATGGTAAGTAGGCCCTATTCCAAATGAACAGCATGGCTATGACTTTTAGAGTAATGGAGAATCTGGTCTTCCAATGGGTGAAGTTTTTAATAAGTATTTACAATGAAAAGAATTAGAATGAATTAGGGAATTTGAATTCTAGTTCACTCCTGCTAAGTAACTGTGTGATCTCTGGGAAGTTACTTTCTTTTTTGAACCTCTGTTTCCTCATGTGTAAGAGGAAGTTGTAAGGTTATATTATCTATGGACTTTTTTAGGCTTTATGATTCTATTGTTTATTTCTCATGGTGATTCTTTTATAATGATTTTAAGATGAAAATGAGTATTTTGGACATACAAACAGATATTGGGGATATAAAATGGACTTTATGTTTAGGATATAAAATATCATTGTTGATTATTGATCGTTGATTAGGATATGGTGAAAGAAAAGTTTTAGGAAGATTAAGTTGGCAGAAATTTTTTATATGTATGACTAGAAATTAGAGGCAAACAGACGAGTTGGTGAGTTATCCTAGTATAGAGCATAAGCATTTATTATAAAGTAATGAGGTATGCTGCTTTAGTGGTTTAGGGGTAAAGTTTAAGGCATAAATCTTAAAGACATTTAAAATGAAGATCAATGTAGTAGCTAGCTTGTGCTGTATGTATAACAACTCCCTTACCCATTGCAATATATTGGCTTAAGACAACAATGGTTTGTTAGCTCATGATTTTATGGGTTAGTGATCTGGGCTAGGCTCAGCTGAGTGGTTTTTTGCTGACTTTGGCTGGGCTCATTCATGCAGTGAGGTTTCCTCATGTATCTGCAGAAGGCCACATGGTCTCTGTTGCAACTACATTTGATAGCCCCACTCACATATCTGACTTTTGGCAATAGTAGAGAGTAACTGGGCCATATATCTTTCATCACTCAGCAGGCTAGCTCGGCTCATTCACCTGGTGGTATCAGAGTTTCACAAGTAGCAAGAGAAGGCAATCCCTGGTGTCCAAATACTCTTTAAGTGTCTGTTTGCATTATATTTGTCATCTTTTTGGCCAACGCAAGTAACACGGTCAAGTCCAGAGTCAGTATTGGAGAAGGCTAACCAAAGGCATGGAAAGAGAGAGGGAATTATTGCAGCCATTTTTGCAAACGATCTAAAGCAGCAAACAATTTTTGGGGGGAACAAAGTGGATCTAGGTGATAAAGAAGGAAGCGTCAAAAGATGAGTTTAAAATTTCCCAGAAGGAGTTAAAAATAGTTCACCAATATTCACTGAGTAAATACTGTGTACCAGGTGCTGTGCTAAAGTATAGAGTTAAAAAAATGAGTAAGACATGACCCTATTCTAAGGAAGCCTAGAGTCTAATGGGGAAAGAGACATGCAAACCGCTGAAAAACAAATCACTAAGTGTTAGGACAGACCTATCTGCTAGATAGGAAGTCAGGAAACATTTTCTGTAAAGGGCTGTCTAATAAATATTTTTGACTCTGCAAATCATTCAGTATATGTCAATACTACTGGCTGGGTGCAGTGACTCACTCCTGTAATCCCAGCACTTTGAGAGACTGAGGTTGGAGGATTGCTTGAGCCCAGGAGTTCAAGACCAGCCTGCACAACACAGTGAAACCTTGTCTCTCCAGAAATAAAAAATAAAAAAAATTATCTGGACTTGATGGTGTGTGCTTGTAGTCCCAGCTACTTGGGATGCTGAGGTGGAAGGATCGTCTGAGCCCAGGAGTTTGAGGTTTCCCTGAGTGGTGATCATCGTGATTATGTCACTGCACTTCAGCCAGGGTAACAGAATGAGATTTCAGCTCAAAAACAAGACGACGACAATAACAGCAACAATAACAGCAGCAGCAACAACAACAACAACAACAACAAAACTGCTGTACTACTCTGTTTCTAGTGCTAAAGGAGTCATTGGCAATATTAAACAAAGTGTCTGGACAAGAAAGACAGCAATAATATACAGCAAATAAATTAGAGTCGTTGAAAAAGAAAACCAGGTTTGGGAGGCAAACAGTTTATGTGGGAAGGAGAAGAATTCAATTTTAAAACAGTTTGAAAAAATTCAAGTGGAGATGGCCTGTATGGAGCTGCAGACCTTGGTCTGGATGGAGACTTCAGGTTGGAAATATGAGAGTGTGGTAATTAGTAACCGCAGGCAAGAATTAGATGCATTTGATATAGAGACAGATTGTGAAAAGGGAAAGGTCAAAGAGACCGGGGCAAGCCTTGTACAAAGCAACTAGAAGCTGGTGAAAAGGAGACAGAAACATCCGGGAGAGTCAGGCAACGGCGGTGTCTGCAACAGGAAGAAAGAGGAGAGTCTCAGGAATGAATGGGTGGTCAAGAGAAGGCCAGAGAGGGCAAAGGGCATGAGGCGTGAGAACAGGCCATGGAGACGGGCAATGAGGGGTTTTGTTCTAAGTGTGTCAGGCCTTGCTTTTAGGCAAGCTCTTCTCCTTGACACGCATTCTCAACAACTTAATAATTAGAAACAGGGCAGAAGACATGCAAAAACATTGCTGAGGGTGAGCACAAATCTTTTTGCTAAATTTATTTATTTTATTGCAAAGAAACAACTTATAAAATTGTGTGAATTTACGGGATACAAGGTGATGTTATGCTTTATGAATGCAATGTGGAATAATAAATCAAGCCAGTTAGTGAATCCATCACCTCAAGTACCTAATATTTTTTGGGTGATAACATTTAAATTTACTCTCAGCAATTTTGAAATGTATAATAATCAATTATGAACTATATTCACCATTCTACGCTATAGAACTAACTTCCCCCACAATGTATTCTGTTTAACTGAAACTTTGTTACCTTTTGACCAACATCATCCTGTTTCCCCCACTCCCAGCTTCTGTAACCACCACTCTACTCTTCTGTTTTTATGAGTGAGAGTGAGAGTGTGTGGTGTTTGTCTTTCTGTGCCTGGCTTATTTCATTTAGCATAATGGTCTCCAATTTCATCCATGTTGTTGGAAATGACAACATTTATTTCTTTTTACAGGCAATATATTTATGTATTCCATTGTGTGTATATACCCCATTTTCTTTATTAATTCTTCTGTTTTTTAAACTTATTTTTATTTCTTTTGTATTTTTTTTTCCTCTTTTAATTTTTGTTTTAAAATGGTGGGGTACAATTCAGGGTTAGGTATACAAATGTTCATTGTGCAGGTACCCTTATTGATGAGGTGTGCTACCCCTCCTCCAATTCTTCTGTTTTAAATTTAAATTTAATTTTAATTTTAAGGATATGGGGTACAATTCAGGATTAGATATACAAATGGTCATTGTATAGGTAAAGTTTGGGCCTCACTTTGGTCCTGACTTCACCTGGTTTGAGATCAGGTACCCTTATTGATGAAGTGTAATTCCCCTCCCCTGGCAATTTCCCACTACTGCCAATTCCTTTTTTATAGTATTATGATAATTGTCTGCTTATGAGTGAGAACATGTGGTACTCAGTTCTTTGTTTCTGTGATAGATCACTGATTATTATAGACTCTATATCCATCTAAGTTGCTGTGAAGTTTATAATTTTGTCCTTCCTTTTAGCTGCATAATATTCCATTGTGTATATGTACCACTTTTTTTTTTTTATCCAATCCTTCTTCCATGGGCAACATAGTTGGTTCCATGTTTTTGCTATTGTGAATAATGCTGTAATAAACATGCATGTGCTGTTATCTTTTTCATAGAGTGATTTGAATTCCTCCGGTATATTCTCCTTTATTTTACTTTAGAGACAGGATCTCGCTCTTTCACACAAGCTGGAGTACAGTGGTGTGATAATGGCTGTCTGCAGCCTTGAACTTCCGGGATCAAGTGATCCTCCTGCCTCAGCCTCCTGAGTAGCTGGGACTATAGTAACATGCCACCATGTCCTAATAATTAAAAAAACAATTTTTTTTTTTTTTTTGCTAGAGATGAGGTCTCACTATATTGCTTAGGCTGGTCTTGAACTCCTGGAGTCAAGTGATCGGCCTCTTTCAACCTCCCAAAGAGTTGGCATTACAGGCATGATGAGCCACCCAGCCTCATTCATCTGTTGATGGACAGTTAGGCTGATTCTGTAGCTTGGCTATTATGAATAGCACTGCAGTGAACACAGGAATGCAGGCATCTCTTCAACAAATTGATTTCAAATCTTTACACAGAGCCGGGCTCGGTGGCTCAGCCTGTAATCCCGCGCCTTTGGGAGGCTGAGGTGAGTGGATTGCCTGAGCCCGCGGGTTCGAGACCCGCCTGGGCAGCGAGACCTCATCTCTACAATAAATCAAAAAATCAGCCAGGCGTGGTTAGTGCATGCCTGTAATTCTGGCTACTCGGAAGGCTGAGGCGGAAGGATCGCCAGAGCCCAGAAGGTCGAGGCTGCGGTGACTGGGAGTGGCCACTGCACTCCAGTCTGGGTGACAGAGTGAGACTCCAACTCAAAAAAAAAAAAAAAAAAAAAAAAAAAATCTTTACACAGAAGTGGGGATTGCTGGGTCATGTTGTAATTCTATTTTTAGTCTTTTTATTTATGGAAGGAGATCAACACCATCTGTAATTTGCATGTACCGCGTTAGGCTTTTTCTTTTTTCTTTTTTTTTGAGTTCGAGTCTCACTCCGTTGCCCAGACTGGAGTGCAGTGGCCGCTTCCGGCCACCACAGCCTTGCCTGCTGGGCTCCGGTGATCCTTCCGCCTCAGCCTTCCCAGTAGCCGGAATTACAGACATGCACTACCATGCCTGGCTGATTTTTTTTTTTTTAAATTTATTGTAGAGATGAGCTCTCACTGCCCAGGCGGTTCTCGAACCCGTGGGCTCAGGCAATCCACTCACCTCAGCCTCCCAAAGGCGCGGAATTACAGGCTGAGCCACCAAGCCCGGCCACGTTAGGCTTTTTCAAGATTGCTTGGCAACTTTTGGAAAATAAATTATATTGAGAAACAATTCTACTTATATTTTTATGTAGTGGTAAAAGATAAAGTTGTGAGGAAAGTTGTGAGGTAAAGTTTGGAGCCATGCATTTTTCTAATTTCTATTTTTAAAATTTGAAGATTTTTTTATGACTTTATCTGAATTCTGGAAAGAGTAATTAAGACTTTTAACTCTGAACGTGTATTTCTTGATTAAGTCATGTTTAATGCAGAGTGTGTTCTGCATTTTAAAGCCTTATACATTTTTTTCATCATTGATTGTCACCCCAAACTTTAAGACCACTGTTCTGAAATAGATGAGTTTTGTGCGGTTAAGAATTTGAAATCAGGATTTCAGAATTCCATGCTCACTGTGCCATCTCCAGCACTCAGTCATCTTCCACGGTGATCAGTATTCTTCGCAGGTGTTCCTTCTGTCCCTCAGTTGGAAGACTTAGTAGTGGCCTTGCCTTAAGGATGATGGATAGAGTAGACAGCATCTCAAGGGGCTTCCTGATTTGCATATATCTGGGAGGGCAACTGCCATAACAAAATACCACAGACTAGGTAGTTTGAACAACAGACATTTATTTCTCATGGTTCTGGAAGCTAAAAGTCCAAGAACAGGGTGTCAGGAGGTTTGGTTTCTTCTAAGTCCTTTCTCCGTGATTTGCAGATGGCTGTCTCCTTCATGTCCTCATGTGGTCTTGCCTTTGTGAGTGTGTGTGTCTCTGTCCTGCGAGTGTCTGTGTCCTAATTTCCTCTGATAAGGATACCAGTCATATTGGGTAGGATCCACCTTTTATATATGACCTTCTTCTACCTCCAAGTACATTCTGAGGAACTGGGGGTTAGAACTTCAACATATACATTTTGAGGGACACAATTCAGTCCCAAACACCATCTACATGTGCATTTCATGGGTTGAAATGACATTCTGCAGACAGTTTACCACATATCACCACACTCCAAGCGCTGTAGCCCTGACACAACTTGCCGCCTCACACAATCCCTTGGGCTTGGATGACTTTAAAAAAAGTTCAGTTTTGTTTTTACATGCTTCATAAAGTTTTATATTTCTGTGGAAATATTTTTAAATTATTGACATCATAATATTCATCCCTAAATATTTCATTATGCATCTCTAAAACTTAACATTTTCCTACTTCATTTAGAGTGATTCTATTCAATGTTGATTTCTTCTCAAACCTATAAATTCAATCTTGAATTTTCTTGAAGCATTTATTTTTTTGCTATCTCTTCTTAATCAAGTGTACATAATATCTTCTAGGTTGGCGTTCTGTCAACATTTTATAATTCCTAAAGCATCCCACAGTTAAATAGCATGAGGAAATGCTGATATAGGTGAGTCTTGAGGATGTGGTAAAAAAGAGTTATTACTCATCATTTTAGGCATATTATGTTGATGTTAGTCACTACAGGTAAAGTTTACTCATGCTATCATTTGTAATTTCTGTCTACATGAGACAAAAAAAATTATTCCTTGGGGATACTAAGTTCTAGAAATCGTTTTTAGCAAAATTTTGAACTCTTTCATTTATTTTGAACCCTCGTCTACTTTGTTCCTTGGAGATGTTCTCTTTTATTTATTTCTGGTTATTGTAGTGTTTCTCCAGAACACCTATTTTCTTTATCCTTAATACTAACCTAAGAGTTCATATGAAAGATTCCATGCCCATTGCCTCTTCCGATCTTTATTCAGAGCCAATTCTATAATTCAGAGAACCACTGTGTTGTTAGCTTCTGTCTTAGTTCATTAGGGTTGCTCTAACAACATAACATAAACTGGGTGGTTTAATAAACAACAGTTTTTTCCCTCCACAGTTCTAGAGGCAGGGAAGTTCATGATCAAAGTACCAGCAGAGTTAGTGTCTGGGTCGGGCCCACTTCCTTGTTCATAGATGATGCCTTCTGATCGTGTCCTTACATGGGGGAAGGGCTTCCTTGGACCTCTGTTATAAGGGCACTAATCATATTCATAAGTAGGTTGCCTTCATGACTCAAACATCTCTCAAAAGGTCTCACCTTCAAATACAATCACCTGGGGGGTTAGAATTTCAACATATGGATTTCAGGGGGCACAGACATTCAGACCATAATGGTTTGTATCTACACTCCAATCTCAGAATCCTCCAAGAATATTCACTTTCTTCTACCCTGAACTACATTAAACTAAAATTTCCTCTTGTCTTATCTCTTCATTAGCATCATAAATTGAACTCCTACTTGTCTGTATTTATTATTTGATATAGGTAAGGCTCACTGTTGAGCCTACATGCTTTTTGAGTTTAGTGAGACAAATATATTTGACAACATTCATGCAAGTGCTATCCAGTTTCAGCGTCTCCTGCCATCAAGCCTTCACATGACTCTGACCGGAATACCTTCCCAATCCCTTTGCAGAAGCATCCTTTGATCACAACCTGACTCACCTTACTTGTGGGCTTTTTCCAGGCTTGGCCAGCTGTGTTCACTTATACTATACCCGCCCCAGGGTTTACAACATATCCATTTCCTCTCCTCTAGATAACTTGAATGCTTGTTTAATTACATTCTTTTTATTTTTTTTTAATTTTGATTTTGTAATGGGAAAAAATATTGTAGATATAGTCTCTGATTTAAAAATTTTTAAAGCTGAAAGGGTAGATATATATAGCAATCATATATCCCACTTTAGGGTGAGATATTTCCAGGGCATGGACTGGATTTGTTTTGATAACAGTTTCCACTTAGTTAACTTAATTTTTTCACAATGCATTTACAGCCAATATTTTAATTTTAATTTAATTTAATTTAATTTTATTTTAAGTTGGAATCTCACTCTGTTGCCCAGTCTGGAGTGCAGTGGCACACTGCTCATAGCCACCTCAGCCTTGACTTGCTCAGGCAATCCTTCCACTTCAGCCTACCAAGTAGCTGGAAAAACAGGCACGCGCCACCATGCCTGGCTAATTTTTTGATTTATTGTAGAGATGAGGTCTTGCCAAGTGGCCCCGGCTGGTCTTGAACTCATGGGCCTCTCAAAGTGCTGGGATTATTGGCATGAGCCACCATGCCTGGCCCAACATTTTTAAAGTTTCATAATTTTTCTGTGAGAAAGATAGGGCAGATAGAGGCAAATGTCTTTTTCCTACTAGTTTCTCAGGAAATTCCATCATAAGGTGAATCATTGTAAGAAGATCCTATTTTTCCCAAAGGGACAATGCTAAATTTGAGGGTTGTATACCACAGGAAAGACTCCCATTTACCTTAGAGCTATTCTAAAACAAGATAATAGGTGCTCAGTAACAATCTGACAAAATGCTTTCACATTTTTTTCCCCTCACTGGCGATTTTCTTAAAAAGAAAGGACTAGGCTGGGCACAGTGGCTCATACCTGTAGTCCCAGCACTTTGGCAAGAGGATTACCCGAGCCCAGGGGTTCGAGATCAGCCTGAGCAACTTGGCAAGACCTCATGTCTATAATAAATCAAACATATTTAGTTGGGTGTGGTAGTGCATGCCTGTGGTTCGGCTACTTGGAAGACTGAGGTGGAAGGATCACCTGAATCCAGCAGTTGAGGCGGTGGTGGCTGTCAGCATGCCACTGCACTCCAATCTGGGTAAAAATGAGACTCCGACTCAAAAAAATAAAAAATCAGTCCAAAGAGTGTCACCTTTATCCTCTCCAACATCCTCAGTTTATTCAAAGTTGCAAACATTGTTGCTAAATAGCAGATAGATGAAAACTTCCCATCCTTCAAAGCCGTTGGATCAACAGACATTTTGTTGATAGATATCAGATATCAGAACTCCTCACACTCATTGATAATCTATAAACAGCATTACTAGGCTGTAAGATCAGATTTTAAAATGGAGCTTTATCCCAGCAGTACTAAACAGAAATATAATAGGGTCTTAATTTAAGTATATATACATTGGATAGTGGCAAATATTAATTAAAGACTATAACATTCATGTGTATATTAATTGTCATTGTGTGAATATGACATAAAAATTATTGATTTCACAAAATGAATTTCATTTTTATTGAGCTTCTATTATATGCCAGGCAGTGGGATAGCAGTCATGAAGAGTATATTTGACTTCGTGGAGCTTATATGCTAGTGGAGGAGATAGACAATTGACAACTGAATAAAAAAAATCTATATATAATAAAATTTTAGTTAGTGGCAAATGCTATAAGAAACATACATTAGAGTAGGAAAAGATTCTGATGGGATAAGGGCTATTTTAAAAGCATGGTTTAGGAAAGTTTCTCTGTAGCTGTGGCATTTGAGCAGAGACCTGGGAGTAACCCATTCAAAGGTCTGGAGCAAAGACCATTCCAGGAGGTGCCCAAAGCCTGGGAAAAAAACCACTTGACATGTTCAGGGGACAAATGAAGGGCAGCACAGATAGAATCGTGTTTGTAAGGAAAAGCGTAGCTAAGATGAGATGGACAAGGCAGTCAGGAACCAGATCATATAGCGACTTGTGGTTGTGTGTGTTGGTCTATGTTCTCCAAGAATCAGATACAAAGACAGGATTAAACATGGAAGGATTTTATTAGGTGAATACCTGGGTGAGAGAAAACAGGATGAATCCAGTGAAGGCAGGGGGTGTCCCGAGGCTGTGACAACGTGATGTAAGTCATCTCTGAGCAAAGAAGAGGGAAAGGAAGATTGGGTGGAAGTGTTGTAGACTGTTAGGCAGCAAATGGAAGGGTCAGGAAGGTCACTGATGAGTCCTTGAGCTCTGGTTGGCTATCAGAAGAGTCCTGTATTTCTTAGGAAAGAGTCTCATTTAGTATTAGTCACCGGCTGGGAGCAGCTTGTGGAAAACATGGCTTTGTTGCAAACACAGTGATGAATTAAGAGTGTAGTAGTGGTGGCCTTTGGTCAGTTATGTTCCCTGTAATTGGTGCATTCTATGGGAGCCATAGCAGGGTAGATAATTTGGACTTTATTAAAATTTAAAGGTAAGTCACTGAAGGTTTAGAATAAGGGAAAAAGTTGATCAGATTTATTTATAAAATTGTCACTTTGACTCACTGCAGCAGTCTAAGTTGGAAGATAGCCAGGCATGGTAGCTCATGCCTGTAATCCCAGCACTGTAAGAGGTTGAAGTGGGAGGATTCCTTGACCCCAGGAGTTTGAGACCAGCCTGGGCAACATAGTGAGACCTTGTCTCTATATAAAAAAACAAAAAACTGAATATTTCCCCTGAAAACTGGAACAAGATAAGGTTGCTCACTCTCACCCCTCTTGTTCAACATTATATTGGAAGTCCTAGCCAGGGCAATTAGACAAGAGAAGGAAATCAGGGGTATCCAAATAGGAAAAGAGGAAGTCAAGTTATCCCTCTTTGTTGATGATATGATCCTATACCTTGAAAATCCAACAGAATCTGTAAAAAACCTGCTTGCACTGATAAAGGACTTTGGCAAAGTCTCAGTGTACAAAATAAAGGTGCAAAAGAATATTGCATTCCTGTACATCAACAACAAGCACGCAGAGACCCAAATTAAAAGCACAATCCCATTCACAATAGCCACCAAGAACAGGCATATAGACCAATGAAACAGGATAGAGATTCCGGAAGCAAAGCCTCAGTTTCTCAACCAACTCATCTTTGACAAGGCCTCCAACAACAACCACTGGAGAGAGGAGAACCTATTCAGTAAATAGTGCCAGGAAAAGTGGCTGATCGCATGTAGAAGATTGAAACAGTACTCCTACTTATCACCATACAGAAAAATTAACTCTAAATGGATCAAAGACTTAAACATAAAACCTCAAGCTATAACAATCTTAGAAAATGCAGGAGACACCCATATGGAAATTGGAACTGGCAACCAATTCCTGATCATAACCCTAAGTGCTCATACATAAGAAATAAGATAGACAAGTGGGACCTCATCAAACTGATGAGCTTCTGCAAAGCAAAAGAAACTATCAAGAGAGCAGGGAGACAGCCCACAGAACGGGAAAAAATATTTGCCAACTGTATATCTGACAAAGACCTAACATCTAAGATCTGCAAGAAACTCAAACATGCCAAAAGGAAAAAAACATACAAACAGTCCCTTTAAAAAGTGGACAAAAGACATGAATAGGCACTTCTCGAAAAAAGATATACAGGCAGCCAACAAACACTTGAAAAAGTGCTCAGCTTCACTAAACATCAGAGAAATGCAAATCAAAACCACAGAGATACCACTTAATCCCAGGAAGAATGGCCATCATTAATAAAACAAACAACAACAGATGCTGGTGAGGATGTGGAGAAAAAGGAATGCTTCTACACTGCTGGAGAGAATGCAAACTAGTGCAACCTCTTTGGAAGACAGTGTGGCAATTTCTGAAAGAACTAAAAATTGACTTTCCAAATGACCCAGCAATCCCCCTATTGGGATATACCCAGAGGAACTCAAATCATTCTACAAAAAAGATACCTGCACACATATGTTTGTTGCATCTCTAGTCACAATAGCAAAAACATGGAACCAATCATGCTGCCCATTGGAGCTGAAATGGATAAAAAATGTGTTACATATACACAATGGAATATTATGCAGCCATAAAGTAGGACAAACATATGGACTTCGCATCAACTTGGATGGATTTGGAGTTGATCATACTCAGTGATCTATCATAGAAACAAAGAACAGAGTACCATATGTTCTCACTCATAAGTGGACCTTGAACAGGTATAATACTACAAGAAAGGGATTGGAAGTAGTGGGAAACTGTCAGGGGAGGGGGAATGGGATTGGCAGTTAAAGGAAACTAGGGGAGGAAGGGACACACCTCCATCAACAAGGGTACCTGCATAATGAACATTTGTATACATAACCCTGAATTGTACCCCACAGCTTTATAATAAAATAATAATAATAAAAAGAAAAAAATTAGCAGAGCATGGTGGCACATGGCTGTAGTCTCAGCTACAGGGGAAGCTGAGATGGAGGGATTACCTGAATCCACGAGGTCGAAGCTGTGGTGAACCATGATTATGTTACTGCACTCAAGCCTTGGTGACAGAGTGAGATTGTCTAAAAAGAAAATAAAATCATTGAAAAATAAAGACTTTGACTAGGGTAGTAGTAACAGAGATTCTGGAAGAATTTAGAGGCTGAGCAAAGAACTGGAAGAATTTAGAGGCTGAGCAAAGAACTGGTTGCCAAAGGATTGAATGTCAGTAGTGAAGAATTAAGGATGACTCCTAAGTGTTGGAATGGAGCAATTAGGTGGATATTGTTCTCATTCACTGAGATGGGGAGCCCTAGGGGAGATAGGGGTTAGATCAAGGATTCAGATTTATGCATGCTAAGTGTGAAACACCCATTAGACATCTAAGTGGAGATAACTGGTAGACAGTTGGCCATAGGAGTCTGAACAGCAGAGGAATTGTCTGGGAAAGCAATGCAATTTGATTTGGGTGGAGAGATTATCTGTGTTATTTAAAGCCATGAAACTGGAAGAGTGATCTAGGGGGAGTGGGTTATTGCATTTGTTGGTTTATAATAATGCTGTTATTTTGGTGCACTTATCTTTTACCTTGATCCCCCTAATTAATTCTAATTAGAACTAGGCAGAATTGCTTGTTCTAACAATTGTCAGTTGATTATCTTCAACTATAACCCTTCTCTCTCTTTTGTGAGTGTGTGTGTCCATTGTGGGTGTCTGAGTCACCTTAGACTCCGTGGTGCTTCTGTCTCTTGCTTTATTTTAGGAGTCCTGCCCAGGAGATCCTCTGGAAGTAATTACCTAAGCCAAAAGATCTCCGCAGATGGGGAGAAGAGATACAGCTGGCTTGGCGGCTGTATAGGTATTTCTTGAATTTACTGCCCGATGATCTCATCATCTACTTTGCCCCCATATTTGTGGATTCGGAGCTTGCAATTTCTCTCTGACAGAGTCTTTGGAGATGAGTGGCCCATTCACAGACATCTTTCCCACACCTATGATATGCTGTCGTTGGATTTTCTGTCAGTCTGATCCCATTTGCTTTATATTTCCTCAAAATTGCTGGTCTGCTGATTATAGTTTTCCTTGTTTCCAGTGCTATTAGCGATTTATTCTTTAAGAAATGTCTTTTTCATATAGAGTCCGCAAAGGAATTAAGTGAACATATGTGTTTAGTCTGTCATCTTGGTCATCTTGAACTGAAAGCTTTGCAAGCACCATAGAGCAATTGATATTACATTATTAGACTCTTTGTTGGTTGCTTTTCTACCTATATATGCTTTTGTTTTTCTCCTACTGTTGATAAATTCACAGTAGATAGAGATTTTTAAAAATTGCTTAACATTATGGTATGAATGCAGTATTGGCTAGAAATATTCCTTCTCCTTCTCCTTCTTGTGAGTCAGGGTCTCACTCTGTTGCCCAGGCAGGAGTGTGGTGGCACAATCATGGCTCAACACAGTCTCAAATTCCTGGGCTCGAGCAATCTTCCCACCTCAGCCTCCTGAGTAGCTAGGACTACAGGCACATACCATCATGCTGGGCTAATTTTTTGATTTTTTTTTTAAAGAGACGCAGTCTTGCTATATTGTCTAGTCTGGTCTTGAACCCCTGGGCTTAAGTAATCCTCCTGTTTCAGCCTCCTGAGTAGCTGGAACTACAAGTGCTTGCCACCATGCCAGCTAATTTTTTGATTCTTTTGTAGAGATGAGGTCTCGCTATGCTGCCCAGCCTGGTCTTGAATTCCTGAGCTCAAGCAATTCTCCCACCTTGGTCTCCCAAAGTGCTGAGATTATAGGCATGCTCTACTGTGCCTGGCTTAGAAGTATTTCTTTCACCCACTTCTAAATCTTTACGTTTACTATGTTTGAACTATGAACTTATTTGAGCATTGAAAGTTTTTTTCTTTTTTTAAAGTCTTTTAATTTTTTGTTACAGAAAAAAAGCTTCATTTCTTTATTTTGCTTTCTGACTCCGTGCTTGTGACTTAAACACTTTCACAATGATTTTCTGCTCCTCGATAAGGAAAGCACCCTTGATCCTGTCACAAACACATTTTGCACACATGAAACCACTATAGGCCCTGCTGACATTTTTTTTTTTTTTTTTGGACAACCTCATAAGAACGTTAGGTCTCACAGCATGAATCCCTTGAAGTCTGCCTGGGTACACACCACACACAGACTCTAGCACTTGCCCAACCTTCTTGGGATATAGGTAAACAAACCTATTACCTGGGGTTTGGGAAGGCCTAGTTTTGTTAGAGGCTATATTATAGGAAAATCTATGATGGTCTGCCAAACGCTGGACCATTCTGAGTGACTTAAAACAGAGTCCCTGGAAGAGGAAAAAGGCACTATTTCTTTCTTTTTAAATAAAAATGCTATGGTCTGTATGATAGTCCATTAGGTAAGGTCAGACTGGAGTGTAATCGTTAAATTAATTGACAAAGGATTGATATGTATTCCCTTGTGAACAAGAACAGTATTGGGGGAATCTACCATCTTGTGCTTAGATATTCACATAGGACATCAACGGATGTTATGAAAGGACCACTGGGTTTGGAGTTGAGTCCTATAATTGGGTTTTGCCGTTGGCGCTCATAAGCTGCAGGACCGTAAGCAAGTCCTTTACATTTCTGAAACTGAGTTTCCTCATCTGCAAAATGGCAATGATTACACCTGTCTTGCCTTATCTCGTAGGTTTCTTGTGGCAGATAAGACAATAAATGTGAAGATCCTTTAAGAAACCAAAGCTAGGTAAAATGAAGTTAGTATTAAGTATTCTCATGCCTTGCCAATGATTATCATCAAAGAACAGATTTTAAAAATCAATCGAATTCTTGACCACCTTAGAGATGACCCCTTGGATTCAAGTATTTTATTATTTTTTATTGTTAAAACGAGCTTTAATATATGAGAAGAAGCCAAATGCAGAATAAGAAGCTATTTGTTTAAAGAAGTAGAACAATTTATTAGATCTGATGAAAAGTAGAGGTTTGTTTTTATTAGTGTTTCAAAATTATGCTTCCCAAAAGGAACTAATTTGGAGATGTTTTCATAGAACATCTGGATAGTGGGTTAGAAATGTTTAGAATGTGCTTGGTCTAAGTATACTTAATTTATTTTGACTGGGTGAGTCTTTTTTCTAGAATTTTAGCTATTTAGGATTCACCTTCCCTTGGTTTGTTCTTCACAACAACTAATTTCACCTAAAGAGATTTGTTCTTTTCCTGAGAATGCCAAATCAGTCAGTTTGTGTGAACCAGTGTTCAATTTGAGAATTCTGCCAGGCAGGGGATTGTATAAGAATAATTTTTGAACTGAGGCCATAAAAACTTAGGATTCATCTGTTCCTAGATAATTCGCCAGGGAAAATAACCTTGGAATATATTTATTACAAAAGAAAATGAAGCATTATAATAGAGCAGGATTAAGTTTTGGAAAAAGAAGGACTCATTAACAAAAAATCCCTCTCTCTCTATCTAATCTTCCAGTGACCTGAAGTTATGGTTACAAAATACTCCAAAGAACAAAACCTGTTGAAAGTTTGTAGTGGTTGAAGGGGAATGGCATTCCATAGAAGTAGAACAGAATAACAGATGCTGAATGGAAAACCCAAGATTCTGTCCTGCTTTCCAGTGGTTAAAAATCTAGTTTAAAAACTGATTATATTGGTCTAAATATACTTCCTAATTCAGCAAACTTGTTGGGATGATAGATTGCATATGTACACATTTATATGTCGATTCATATGTGTATCACACCCAGGCTTACTCTTTCTTGACTTTATTTTCTTCTTCAGCTAAAGTCCTATGTCTCTTTACAAAATGTCTTAAATGGTGAGTGCAGTGGCTGACGCCTGTAATCCCAGCACTTTGGGAGGCTGAGGTGGGAGGATTGATTGAGCCCAGGCGTTCGAGACCAGCCTTGGCAACATAATGAGACCTTGTCTCTACAAATAAACCAAAATATGAGCCAGTGTGGTGGTGCATGCTTGTAGTTCCAGTTACTTGGCAGACTGAGACAGAAGGATCACCTGAACTGAGGAGACTGAACCTGCAGTAAGACATGATCCTGCCACTGCACTCCAGCCTGGGTGACAGAATGAGATCCTGACTTAAAAAAAAGGCTTAAAAGATTGTTTGTTCTCATCATGTCCAATTTCTCTTTTCCCATTCTCTGTTAAATCCACTTAATGTGAACTAGTCCAACCAATTTGGTTGTACGTGACTCTTAGATTCTTAGTGGTGGATCATGGTAGACATAAGAGAAGCAAATGGGGCTTTGCCATTCCTTCACCATCTCACTACCAGACTGCAATACAAGTTAGTTTCAGGGCAAATTCTGAAACAGGAACAACTTTCTTTCTTGTTTTTGAGTCAGACTCTCACTCTGTCGCCCAAGCTGTAGTGCAGTGTCACGCTGCTCATGGCCACCACAGCCTCGACCTGCTGGGCTCAGGCAATCCATCCACCTCAGCCTTCCAAGTAGTTGGAGCTACAGGCACGTGCCATCATGCCTGGCTAATTTTTGGACTTATTATAGAGATGAGGTCTCGTCAAGTTGCCCAGGCTGGTCTCAAACCTGTGGGCTCAGGAAATCCCTCACCCTGGCCTCCTAAAGTTCTGTGAGCCACTGTGCCTGGCCTTAAACAACTTTGATTTACAGCAAGCGACACAAAGAAGGTAGAAAAATCTCAAGTCTTTGTCTTTAGGGTGTTCTGGGTATAGCTTGTTTGAAAATGTCATTAAGACAAACACGACAATATTCTAAGGCATCATTCAGACAACTAGAATCTCTTGAATTCAAAGCTGAACACAGGAACAATTCGAGGTGCCATGGGGCCACCATGAAGTGTGCAGGCTATAGGACATACTGGATTTTTATGCCATCTTCATGCGAAGTCTGGGCAAAGCACTTCGGCAGTTCACATGATCAGGACTATCACTAAGTTCATCTATGAAAACATTCAAACATGCATAATGATCATTAGCACGATCTCTGGTGTTAAGCAGAGACAAAAATCTCTGAAATTATTTTAGTAACTTCGTTGTAGTGTGAACTTTATAGTTTTAACTGCCTCAGAATTACTTGGAGGACCTGTTAAAACACAGAGTGTTGAACCCCACTCCAAGCTTCTGATTCGGTAGTTATGAATGGGGTCTATGAATGTGCATTTCTAACAAGTTCCCACGTAATACTGTCTCTGGTTTCAGATCCTTCTTTCAGAACCCTTGATGCTATGTTTATAAGTCAATTTAGATTCAGTATTTCTTCTTGAGTTAATTTTGGTAGATTTAGAAAATGGCATATTTCATCTATGTTTGAAATCTTAATTCATTAAGTTTTAATTCTTATTTTTTCTAATGTACATATTTAAGATTATAATTGGCCCTTTAAGTAACATTTTATCTGCGTTGTGCAAGTTTGCTGTGTAGTATTTGTGGCAATATTTAGTTCTAGATATTTATAATTTCCAGTATGACTTTTAAGTCTTCAATGAATTATTTAAAATTATGCTCTCGTTTTTAATTTTATTTTTTTTACAAACTTCTTGTTATTTTTTACAAACTTCTTGTAATTTTGTTGCATTGCTGTCAGAGAATATTGTCTGTATGCTATCAGTTCCTTAGTGTTAGATGAAACTTCCTCTGTGGTATGGGATATGATTTATTAATAAGATTTCCAATAAGGTTACCAGGAGCCTGGATACAATTTGGGATCTCCAGATCTCCTTCTCTCTTCTTAGGTCCTCTCCTTCTGTCAATGCTCAGGGGTTCTAAATCATTGGTTCTCAAACTTTAGTGTTCATCACCACCACCTAGGGGACTTGTTAAAACACATTGTTGGGCTTCATCACCAGTGTTTTGGATTCATTAGGTCAGGCACTGTCCAGGAATGATGCATTTCTAAGTTTCCAGGTGATGTTGAAACTGCCGGTCTAGGGATCACACTTGCAGAACTACTGGTCTAAACCATGACACCACCTTGATTTCCCATAACTTTTTTGTCTAATACCCATGATTTTGACTTGACAATTCATACCTAATCTTTTGTATCCTTAACACTGCTACTTATTTACTGGGGTTGTTTCACCCACGAACTGGGCTCTGTTCTGCTCCTGACTCCACCTTACAATTGTTCTGTTCGCTTTGTCCAGACCTTAAGTTGTAGTTCTACTGATCATTTCCTTGTAGGCCAATGATCCTCATTTCTCATTTTAAAATAGAAAGACCCAGGGTGGTTTTCAAACGTACACATTCATGACCCTCTCCTATATATTCTGGAGTATGATTGGCTATGTAAGAATTTTAAATGCCTTGTAGTTTTTTCCTAATGTACAGTCAAGATCATGATCTATTGACTACATGGGCTAGCAGTGAAGGCTTGCCTTTTTGTCTTCCTTGCCTGGTGTGCCATAACTTCACTTATTTGAGAATGTGTGAATACGAGATGCTGGATGTTTCTTCAAGTGGAAGGCCTAGCACATCAGATATTGATTCAGAAAATGGGCTAAGATGGGATATAGATATGGAGTTAGGGAATTATTAACATAGAAAGAACGTGGAAGCCGTGAGAATGATGAACTAGCTGTGAGGTAAAGGATGGGAAAGAAGAAAAGAGAGTCAATAACTAAGCTTTGGGAAATACCAATTTGTATTGTAGGAGATAGAAGTAATACAGTGAAGAGTCATTTGTGTAGAAGAACCAATGACTTCAGGGAAATAATTAATTTAATTCAACATTGTCTTTGTAAAACCAACTATCCCATTTCTGTCAAGAGTGATATCGTATATCTATTAGTCCAGGGTTATATTGCCAAATGTGACACTTCACTTTTCTCTAACCCCCTGGGTTCATTCAGTGGTTGAAACCTGACTCTTATTTTGGTATATTTCTTATTCATTTCTTTCTTCCCATTACCAAGTCTTTATATTTGCAAATTTGTCTTATCATGAAGGTCTTCCAACTAGTCCTCTAGCTATTTGGAATTATCTTGCACATTCTTGCCAGATTCATCTTTTTAAAACTTTTATTTTTTGTCATATGTACTTCTATGTTGTTTAAATATTTTAAATGGGCATGTGTTCACTTCATTACAAAGACTGATATTTATAAATAAACAGCACAAACAGAAAAAGATGTCATTTTGATTTATCTATTTCTTGCTTAAAAGGTTCAGTGGCTTTTGTTGTAGTGCTGTTTACCAATTAGATATATCAACTGATCGTTCCAATCTTATATTTCTCCACTCCAGACAAACTGTGACTCTTCTCACCTTTTTGTTTTTGTTCATACCTTTCTCCCTGCATTTAGTAAAATCTTATCCATCCTTCAAGACTCAGATCAAACTTTATTTCTCTTGGGCTTCCTTTGCCCTTATACTCTGAAGTTAGAATACTTGGATTTAATTAATTAATTAATTAATTAATTTTTTTGAGTTGGAGTCTCACTCTGTCGCCCAGACTGGAGTGCAGTGGCCGCTGCCGGCCACCATAGCCTCAACCTGCTGGGCTCCGGCGATCCTTCTGCCTCAGCCTTCCAAGTAGCTGGAACTACCAGCGCACGCTACCACGTCCGGCGGCTAATTTTTTGATTTATTGTAGAGATGAGGTCTCGCCAAGTTGCCCAGGCAGGTCTCGAACCTGCGGGCTCAGACAATCCACTCACCTCAGCCTCCCAAGGAGCGGGATTACAGGCTGAGCCACCGAGCCCGGCTAGAATGCTTGGATTTAAATCTCCAGTTTGCTACTTTCAAACAGTTGTGTGACTCTGGACAAGTCATTAACCTCTCTGAGCTTCAATTTCCTCATCTCTAAGTGAGAATAATATTACTTATCTCACAGATTGTCATAAAAATTAAATGAGTTAATGCATGTAAAGTACTTAAGCTAATCTGTGGTGGTAGTGGTGATGATATTGATAATGGTGGTGATGGTGATGATGGCGATGATAATGATGATGATGGTGGTGATGCTGCTGATGATGATGGTGCTGCTGCTGCTGCTGCTGATGGTGATAGTGTTGATGATGGTGATGATGATGGTGATGGTGATGGTGGTGATGGTGATGATGGTGACGATGATGGTGATGATGGTGGTGATGATGATGGTGATGATGGTGGTGGTGATGGTGATGATGATGATGATAGTGATGGTGATGATGTTGGTGGTGGTGATGGTGATGATGGTGATAGTGTTGATGATGGTGATGATGGTGGTGGTGATGGTGATGATGGTGGTGATGATGATGATGATGATGATGGTGATGATGATGATGTAGTGATGGTGATGATGGTGGTGATGATGATGGTGATGGTGGTGATGATGATGATGATGGTGATGATGATGATGTAGTGATGGTGATGATAGTGGTGATGATGATGGTGATGGTGATGATGATGGTGATGGTGATGATGATGATGATGTTGGTGGTGGTGATGGTGATGATGATGGTGATGATGGTGATAGTGTTGATGATAGTGATGATGATGGTGATGGTGATGATGACGATGGTGTTGATGATGATGATGATGATAGTGATGGTGATGATGGTGGTGATGATGATGATGATGATGGTGATGGCGATGATGATGGTGATGATGGTGATGATGATGGTAGTGGTGATGGTGATGCTGGTGGATGATGGTGATGATGGTGATGATGATGGTGATGATGATGGTGATGGTGATGATGATGATGATGGTGGTGGTGGTGATGATGGTGGTGATGATGATGGTGATGGTGATGATGACGATGGTGGCAGTGATGGTGATGATGGTGATGATGTTGGTGATGATGATGGTGATGGTGATGATGGTGGTGATGATGATGGTGATGGTGATGATGATGATGATGGTGGTGGTGGTGATGGTGATGATGATGATGATGGTGATGATGATGATGATAGTGATGGTGGTGACGGTGGTGATGATGATGATGATGATAGTGATGATGATGATGATGGTGATGATGATGATGATGTTGGTGGTGGTGACGGTGATGATGGTGATGATGATGATGATGATGATGGTGATGATGGTGGTGATGATGATGGTGATGGTGATGATGATGATAATGTTGGTAGTGGTAATGGTGGTGATGATGATGGTGATGATGATGATGGTGATGATGATGATGTAGTGATGGTGATGATGGTGGTGATGATGATGGTGATGGTGATGGTTATGATGATGATGATAGTGATGGTGGTGACGGTGGTGATGATGATGATGATGATAGTGATGATGATGGTGATGGTGATGATGATGATGATGTTGGTGGTGGTGACGGTGATGATGGTGATGATGATGGTGATGATGATGATGATAGTGATGATGGTGCTGATGATGATGGTGATGGTGATGATGATGATGATGTTGGTGGTGGTAATGGTGGTGATGATGATGGTGATGATGATGATGGTGATGATGATGATGTAGTGATGGTGATGATGGTGGTGATGATGATGGTGATGGTGATGATGATGGTGATGGTGATGATGATGATGTTGGTGGTGGTGACAGTGATGATGATGGTGATGATGGTGATAGTGTTGATGATAGTGATGATGATGGTGATGGTGATGATGATGATGGTGTTGATGATGATGATGATGATAGTGATGGTGATGATGGTAGTGATGATGATGATGATGATGGTGATGGTGATGATGATGGTGATGATGATGGTAGTGATGATGGTGATGATGGTGGTAGTGGTGATGGTGATGATGGTGGATGATGGTGATGATGGTGATGATGATGGTGATGATGATGGTGATGGTGATGATGATGATGACGATGGTGGCGGTGATGGTGATGATGGTGATGATGATGGTGATGGTGATTAGGTCTTCCCTGATCATCTTACATTCATCTTCTTAACTCAGCATTTATTGACTAAATTATTTATTTAGTAACTTACTCATTAAGTACAGCAGAATGATATCTTTTCTTGTGTTGGTAAGTATCTTTCAACTATTTAAATATTATCTCTTTCATTAGATGTTGAAGTTCTTTATGAAGATAGAAGAATCTGTCTGACACTTCTCTGTAAAGATTGAAAGGGTCTAAAAATATCTAGTGTTTGTGGATTGAATTGAGATTGACAATGGTTGCCAAGTGGAAAGTCAAGAAATGCAGTTAAAAAGAACCAAGGATCTTTCACGTTTTCCTAAGATGAAATCAACCTGAGTTTATCTAGTTGCATATGGTGATGAAGAAATCAACATAAACCAAAATCCCCATTCCAAGTATGTTTTCAGTGATATGGTCTTTGCAAAAAAAGAGAAAGAACTGAAAGATTTTCTTACACTCTCTACAAATAAACACATTCAACAATATGCCTTATTGACTGGAAAACATAATTTCTTTTCCTCAGGAAAAAAGTATTTTTTTCCCCAAAAAGAATTCTTTCTGGCTACACTGTAAAAGTAACAACAAAATTATAGAACATTGACAAAGATCTCTGTGATTACAGCTGCTAGGATTTGGCTAGAACAAGGGAAAAAGTATTAAGATGCTATGGCTGCCAAGGACTAATGATTCTGGTATTAATTGACATGTCTGGGCTAAATTGTCTTCAGAGACAGTGGTTAAAGGAACAAAGGGGTAATCATTATTTACTCCAAAGACCTACATGCCTAGTCTTGGCAGCCTTATAATGAATAAAATGTTCAATAGATCCTTTAGATTTAAATTTATATTTAAATAGAATATGAAAAACACTAGCCATTAATTTAGGACAGTCTTTAGGTGACAAGGCCAAAAGCAGGTATAAAATTTAGGTAATAAATTTTAAAAGTTCAGGCCAGCAAGACTAATGCTCATCCCCTATTTATGACCATAAAAAAAGAAATCCAACCTTGCCTTACATTAATTTTCTTTTCTAAACCAGTGATAATAAGCTTTTCCCAAAGAAGATATCTATTACAAAAAACTTGCAGTGTGACCTTGAGCAAGTATCCTTTTGGGCCTTAGTTTAGTTATCTACACTTGGCCAAGTGCTCACGGCTCCCACTTTGGGAGGCCAAAACAGGAGGATTGCTTGAGCCCAGGAGTTCAAGACCAGCCTATGCAACACAGTGAGACCTTGTAGTGTTTGCCTGTTGTGGTGGGTCATACCTGTAGACCTAGCTACTTAGAAGACTGAAGTGAAAGGATTGTCTGAGCCCGGAAGGTCAGAGCTGTGGTAAGCCGTGATCATTCCATGGCACTCCAGCCTGGCCAACAGAGTGACATCCCCAGCTCAAAAAAAAAAATTATCTACAAAACTGAAGTTGAATTCAATAATCTTAAAGGGACATTTTCACTCTAGGATTTCCAATGGAATATAGCAGCATGGGCTTTCTTCTGTATATTATTTGGCTGTCTGCATTTCTTCACAAGTTTCTTAAGTTGGGATTCCAAGGATCTGTTCCCTCCCCTTCCCACTCCTCTTCTTCCTGCCTCTGTCCTCCTCTCACTTTTCTCTCTTTCTTCCCTATTCCCCTCCAGTGCTCTATAAATGCATCACCAATCTTTGTGGAAGGCACTGTGTTAGGCATTTTTTTTTACATCATTTCATTGAACTTTCCTCATCTTCTGTTGTTATCCTAATTTTACAAATAAGGAAGCTGAGGCTGGAACTTTTATCACTTGTCTCTATCACAGAACCAGTGAGTGGTGAAAGGGCTTCACATCCAAGTGAGTCTAACTCCGAATCCATGCTCTTTCCACCCATGCTTTACCTTGTCTCTCTTTCTCATCTTTCCTTATTTCTGCACCGAATCATCCATGGGATCCTGTTTCTTCCCACTCTATTTGGCTGTGGCAGCAACAGTCACAAAGCTTTAAATCCTCATGTGCATGTAATTACTCCTGTTTTCATGTAATATAAACATGATGTATGTTCTAGAATTATGCACCTTTTCTTAAACCCTACTAACTCCTTGAATTTATAGAATTCCTGAAGTCTCTGTGAAGTTGTTTTTTCTATTTGTTCTTGAGTACTGCTTATAAAGCAGGATTTTCAGCAATTTTCATAAATTCTTTCTAAAATTCACCTTTCCCCTGAAAATCTGCCTGTATCTTTTCCCTATGTCCTTTGAAAGCATCTGTCAGCACCCTTTTGTTGATATCTCTACTCCCTTGTTTTGTCTCTTGGAAAAAGTCTTTCTCTTTCATTTCTTGATCTTTCCTATAACCTCCTCCCATGTTCCAATATTACACTTTTGCAGAAACATTTCTCTCTATCATTCCACAGAAGAATAACAAACCCATTTTCCTACTTTTGATGTTAAAATGGAAACAAACCCACCATACCCCAAAAGGCTTTGGACCATAGTAAAATGTCAGAAATGTCTTCAGATCCCAGTGCCACTCTTAGTTTTTTCAAATGCTCACTTATTTAGGAAAATAGTTAAAATTCCTTATATCTCTTAGCAGATTTGAAGATGAAAACTAATGCCACCATGGACTGGCATCTGACTTTGGTTAAAATGGTAAAATGTGCTTATAAGTAACTGTGACAAAGTAAGACTTCAACATACTGTCCATGTTCTTATACATTTTTCTACAACAATACAATTGTTCTATGACTGGCATACATGTTAACCTTTCATAAGGAAGATTAGAATAATACATTTAAGTCAAGATAAAATATAGTTGTCTTTAAGAAATACCAGTGTAAGCAACTCCTTCCATGAGACCTCAACTGTTATCCATTATTTTGTTTCATTTGGTGATGAATGCTTCTTGGAAAATTTATTACCAAAGACAAAGGTTTTCCCCTTTGAAGCATTTGTATGCTTTCTTTCACTGATATTATATAACTCACTGTGTTTTTCTTTGGTCTTGACTGCCAAGAAGCTTGGGGCCGTGCATAGAACTCAATCACAGTAACTGTATTATCCTTTGTGGTTAGAATATTTGTTTCTTTCTTCTTTTCTGGTTTTAATTTCTATTTCAACAGTAAGCCTGAATTTAACAGAAAGCTATATCAGTTTTATTTCCTCTCTCTATTTTTTAAGATTGGCAAGAAGTAATAATAAAAATGGATTTATTTCTCCACATAAAATACAATTCAGTTTGACTTTTTGATTCAAAAATTTGCATCTAGGTTCTACTTTTCTGGCAGTAATTTAGAAACTTAATTTAACTTTCCATTAAAACACACACATGTACACATTTTCTATAAATCCAGCCCGTAACTAAGTCTTTAATCGCTTCCTCTTCATCAGAGAGGAGATAGTGGTTTTCTATTTGTTTTTTTTAATTATCCATGGCTTACAACTTTCTAAATTCTCCTATTCAGAATCTTGGCCTTCCTTCCTTTCTTCCTCTTCCCTTCCCTTCCCCTTCCTTTCTTCCTTCCTTCCTTCTTTTCTTCTCTCTCTCTCTGAGTCGAAGTCTCACTCTGTCACACAGGCTGGAGGGCAGTGCTGCTAGGCTTGACTTTTTCTTGCTTTACTTCCTAATGCCTAACATCTGAGGGTGATGGGTTGGGTAGATGAGGGCAAGGTGCCACTTTTTTTTTTTTTTTTTGAGTTGGAGTCTCACTCTGTCGCCCAGACTGGAGTGCAGTGGCCGCTCCTGGCCACCACAGCCTCGCCCTGCTGGGCTCCTGCGATCCTTTCGCCTCAGCCTTCCAAGTAGCTGGAACTACAGGCACGCACTACCACACCCGGCTAATTTTTGATTTATTGTAGAGATGAGGTCTTGCCAATTTGCCCAGGTGGTTCTCGAACCCGCGGGCTCAGGCAATCCACTCACCTCAGCCTCCCAAAGGCGCATTATTACAGGTTGAGCCACCGAGCCTGGGGGTGCCACTTTTAAGAGTTCTCTATATCAGTCTTTTAGTTCTCTATATCAGTCTTTTTGGAGATAACCTTCACAGCAACTCAGTCACTTATTTTTCCCAACAATTTATCTCTTTAGCCAAATTATTATTCTGTTTAGCCTAGTGAACCCACCACAACCTATTTGAGATCTCCAGGTTTCTTCCAGTGCTATTAAAGTATATGTGTATATATTTATACATATTATATTATATATAGCATATAGATATAATTATGTCCAAATGCCATTTATGGAAAACCAACATCGTAATATACAGGGAGAAATTGAAATCTTTTCTTTTAAGATTTGGTACAAGACAAGGTTGACTACTCCTACCATTTCTGTTCATCGTGGTAATGGAGGTACTATCAAGAGCAACCAAAAAAGGCACACGAATTGGAAAGGAAAAAGTGCAATGATCTCAATTCACAGGTGATATAATCATACATGTGGAGAACTCTACCAAAAAACTGTTAAAGCTAATACATGAATTTAGTAAACTGCAGGATATAAGATCAAAATATAAAACCCGTGGAATTCCTATATACAAATCATGACCTAGCCAAAAAAGAAATAAAGAAAACAATCTCATTTATGATAGTATCAGAAAATGCATAGGAATAAACTTAACCAAGGCAGTGAAAGCTCTTATGCTGAAAACTATAAAACTTTGATCAGAGAAATTGAAGAGACCACAAATAGATGGAAAGATATCCTCTATGCATGGATTGGGAGAATTAGTATTGTTAAAATGTCGATACTACTCAAAGCAATATATGAAGTCAATGCAATTCTTGTTAAAATTCCAATGGTATTCTTTTAAGAAAAAAAATTCTAAATTTTTTTCGTGAAACCACAAAAGACCCTGAATAGCCAAAGTCATTCTAAGAGAGAAAAACAAAGTTGTAGGCATAACACTTCCTGATTTAAAGTTATAAAGCTATAGTCATCAAAATAGATGGTGCTGGTATAAAAATAGATACATGAACCAGTAGAACAGAATAGAAAGCTCAGAAATAAGTCCAAACATATATGGACAACTAATTTTTGGCAAGGTCATCAAGAAGAAAGGATAGTCTCCTTAATAAATAGTAATGGAAAACTGGAATTCCACATGCAAAATAATAAAATTGGACACTTATTTGACACCAAAACAAAAATCAATTCAAAACGGATAAAAGATCTGAAAGCAAGACTTGAAACCATAACAATTCTAGAAGAAAACACAGGGGAAAAGAACCTTGACATTGTCCTTGCCAATGACTTCTTGGATATCACATCAAAATTTCAGTTCACAAAAGCAAAAATAAATGGGGTTACATAAAATAAAAAAGCTTCTGCACAGCCAAGAAAATGATCAACAAAATGAAAAGGCAACTTACAGACTGAAAAAATATTTGAAAACTATATATGTGATAAGAGGATAATATTCAAGATGTATACAGAGCTCACATAACCAAATAGTAAGAAAAC
This sequence comes from Carlito syrichta, assembly GCF_000164805.1. Taxonomy (NCBI): domain Eukaryota; kingdom Metazoa; phylum Chordata; class Mammalia; order Primates; family Tarsiidae; genus Carlito; species Carlito syrichta. The sequence goes on along the minus strand of NW_007252238.1, from coordinate 222,029 downwards.
ATATAACCTGAAAAGCCAGGTCTGGTGGTTCATGCTTGTAGTTCCAGCACTTTGGTAGACCGAGGTGGGAGTATTGCTTGAGACTAGGAGTTTGAGATTATCCTTGGCAACATAGCAGGACCTTGTCTCTACAAAAAATAAAAATTAGGTGGAGTATGCCTGTAGTTCCAACCACTTGGGAGGCTGAGGAAGAAGGAGTGCTTGAGTCCAGGAGTTTGAGGCTGCAGTGAGCCTTGATCGTGCCACTGTACTCCATCCTGGGTGACAGAATGAGACCTTGACTAAAACAAACGAATAAACAAAAAAGCAAAACAAAACATGTAACTGGATTAAAAAACAGACAAAGATCCTAAACAGACATTTCTCCACACATCTCATGTAAATATGTTTACAGGTATATGAAAGTTGCTCAATAGCACTAATCAGCAGGGAAATGCAAGTAAAAATCACTATGAGATATAATCTCATATCCATTAGGATAGCTATTATCAAAAAAGACAAGCGATAACAAAGGTTAGTGAGGATGTGGAGAAAAGGGAACACTTATACACTCTTGGTGGTGATGGAAGACTGGTGGAACCATTATGGAAAACTGTGTGGAGGTTCCTAAATAAATAAAAAGGAGAACTACCATGATTCTGTAATCTCTTTTCTTGGTATATACCCAAAGAAAATGAAATCATCACCTTGTAGAGATATCTGCACTTCTTCATTAACTGCAGCATTATTCACAATAGCAAAGAGATGGAAACAATGTAGGTGTCCATCAATGAACAAATGGATAAAAAAATCTGTTTATGTATATACAATGAAACATTACTCAGCCTTAAAAAAGGAGATTCTTCTATTTGCCACAACATAGATGGATCTGAAAAATTTTATCCTTAATGAGATAAGTCAGATGTATAAAGAAAAGTATTGCATTATCTCATGCATATGTACATTCCAAAGGTCAAATATACAGAAATAGAGAATAAAACAGTGTTTACTGGGGTTGGGATTGGAAGGAGGAAATAGGGAAATGCAGGTCAAAGGATACAAAGTAGCAGATATGTAGGGTGAGCAAATCTAAAGATCTAATGTACAATATGAGGACTATAGGAAACAATAATGTATTCAGAATTTTTTCTAATGAATAGATTATTGTTACTCTTGTCATGATGGGGAAAAATGGGTAACTATGTGAGATGATGAATGTGTTGGTTTGCTTCACTATAGTAGCCATCTTATTATATATAACTTATAACATCATGCTGTATACCTAAAATATGGACGATAAAATTTACTGAAAAATAAAGCATATATTATATATATTTTAATGTAAATATATGTGTGTATGTATACAAATATATAAACATACATTAATATATGCACACATACATAGTCCAAACAATATTAAATATATTCACAAATATAAATATATATATACTTACATTAATTCATTCACACATACATATTCCAAACAATATTAGAAACATTTACCCTAAAAATTATCTTTAGTCCTACCATTCCAATAAATTGCATATATTAATATTTCCATTGTAAAAAGCCATATTTCTTTTGTACATTTTAAACACACTGAAGCAAAAGGGAATGATAATTAAAATTAATTTATAAAAAGACAATTATCCTAGTTCAGGCTGCTGTAACAAAATGCTTTAGACTGAGTAATGTATAAACTATAGAAGTTTATTGCTCACAGTTCTGGAGACTCAGAGGTCCAAGATCAAGATGCCAGTAGATTTGGTGTCTGGTGAGGGTAAGCACCCTCTCCTCATAAACAGTGCTATTGATATGTCCTCACCTGGTGGAAGGGATGCACAAGTTTCTTCAGGCTGATTTTATAAGGACATTGATACTAATCATGAGGGTTTCACCCTCATGACCTAATTATCTCCCCCAAACCCTGCCTCTTAAACCACCACATTGCAGATTATGTGTTAACCTAGGAATTTTTGGGGGACACTATAGCGATACTCTCCCAATCTAGGTTAAAAGTAAAACTCTTTTTATGATGAGCAGATACTTGTATTTGTAGTCTTGCTTCCACCTTCCCTTTGTATTAGCTCATCTCTTTATATTATTTTGTTTTGCTTTTTTCTTTTGCCTTCAAATTTATGGATATATTGGGGTCTTCTTCATTTTCAGTTTTTACCTTTTCTTCATCAGTTGACTTTGATGATTTGTTCAGGATTTTAAAAAATTTTTAGTGGGGGGCAGTAGCAAGATGGCAACAGAACAGGTTGGATGTGAGAGTCTACACAAAAGTATGTGTCCATAAAGACTCTCTGCATCAGTGGTGTGTGCTGGTGGGTGAGTGAAAGTCTATCTAAGGGGAGACTCAGGTTCATGCACCCAGGGCTCTCCTCCAGAGGTAATTGCAATCCCCACCATCCTGAGATTGGAGCCCCTGGCGTGCAGGAGCATCTGCTGTTCTTGGGACTCTCCTGAGAGAAGGCAGTGGAAAACAGCTGCTCCTCACCACCTGGTACCTGGCCTACACTATCATGTGTGGCAACAGAGTGGCATGAGCCCCAAGAACCATGGAGAAAGCAGGTAGTGGAAATCTGGAAAGGAGCCCCACTACCAGTGAGGAGATGCCAAATGGCACCATTTTATCTGTCCTGGAACCAGGCAGAGACCTGCATTACCCTGCCCAGCTCTGCCCAGTCTCCAACTTAGAACCTAGAGGTTATCTCCTCATTGGACTCAGAGAGACAGAGGCCTCTCCCCTATGCTGAATGGGAAAATTGACAGCAGCTGCAGCAAGTTAGGTGAGTCCAGATCTGCACTGAGAGTAGAGGGGAGGGACTAGAGACTGGGGCCACTCCTTAACACAGAGACAGTAGCCGAAAGGGACTTGGAGTTACAGAAATGGCCATAGAGCAAGTTTCATGTTTTGTGCTTTTTTGATATGTTTTATTTTTTTGCTTTTGTTTCTTTCTTTCTGGTTTTGGTTACAATTTTGTACTTGCTTTGTTTCTGTAATTTTAATTGTTTTTTTTTTGGTAAAGATTTCCTGTTTGAGTATGGATATTTTTGAGGGGAGTACAACAACAGGGGTTTGTTTGTATAATTGTGTGTACGTTTTTGTTTTTCTGTCTTTGTTTCTCTGTATATTTGTTAGTTGGTACATCTGTCTGTTTTCTTCTCTCTCTCCACTTTCCTTCCATCTTCCTCCTTCCTTTTTCCATTATTTTCCTTTTTCTTACTTCATTTTGCTTTCAGGGGCACAAAAATGCCCCCACTGCATGGACAGATTGTAAGGCAATGGGAAGTGGGTTCCAGGGGGCCCACACACCTGTCAGCAGATACTGGGATCTGCAGATAATTTCTTAATCACAGATCTCCCTCAATTAAAATTCAAAACTGCAAAGAGCACAGCCACCCACCCTAGTCCAGCTTCAGAATTGAACAAAGCCAGAGGCTTTGCATAAGGAAGAATAGGAGATTGAGTAAACAGAATTAAAAGCTACCCCCATCACTAAACAACAAAATTAAAGAAAGATAAAAAAAGGGGGGGGGGGGAAGGAAAATATACACAAATGAAGAAAAACCAAAGGAAGAATATGAGTCTCACACAGATCCCTGGGAGGTCAACCCATGAGAATATAGACTTTGGAATGCAAACAATGAAGAGCACCCAGAATGACTGGTCTCAAACCACAAACCCAGATATCAAGATACTAATAGAGAGAATAAATAGAACTGAGGAGAGAAAAGAGGAAAGAATGAAGGAGTTGATAACTGAGATAACAGCAATAAAGAACATAGTGAATGAAATAAATAAACTGATAAGCATGGAGAGCAGAATTAAGCAAGCAGAAGAAGAATCTCAGAGCTTGAGAACCAAAATATGGAACTTACCCAAACTGTTAAAAACATAGAAAAGAAGCTTAAGAAGAAAGAACAAAACCTCCAAGAGATGAGCAATTCTATCAAAAGGCGGAACCTAAGATTAATTAGGATTCCTGAGGCAGTCAGAGAGACAGAGACCACCTTGGAACAAACATTCCCCGAAATTATCCAAGAAAAACTTCCCTCATCTCATCAGTGACACAACCATTCAAACACAAGAGATTCAGAGAACACCTGCAAGACAACAAATGAGAAGACCAGCTCCTAAACACATAGTAATTCACCTACACAAAGTAGGTACAAAAGAGAAAATTCTAAAGGCAGCAAGAGAGAAAGATCAGATTACCTACTGGGGAAGACCAATTAGAATAGCAGCAGACTTATCCACAGGAACACAGGCTAGGAGAGCTTGGAGCCCAATCTCAAAGATAAACAACTTCATGAATTCTTTATCTTTGAATTACCTATCCAGTTAAGATAAGTTTCATCAGTGATGGAGAATTAAAATCCTTACCAGATATTCAATGCATAAGAGTTTTTGTCACCGCCAGACCAGCACTACAAGAAACACTTAAAGCATTAAACATAGAAAGAAAAAAAGAGCAACAATGCCTTCCCAAAAATGCAGGAAAAAGATGGAAAACACACATTAATCAACCCTCAAATCAAAAGAAAGACAACAAACAAGTAAATAAACAAACAGCAGAAACAACAACAAACTTTATAAGAATCTCATGACTGGGATAAACTCTCACATCTCAATAAATAGCCTGAATGTGAATGGACTAAATGCACCACTGAAAAGACTGCAACCCCACCGTCCTGAGATTGGAGCCCTTGGCATGCAGGAGCATCTGCTCTTCCTGAGAAAATTAGATAAAATATCATCATGCAACAATATGTTTTCTCCAAGACACTCATCTCACCAGAAAGGACATTCACAGACTCAAAGTAAGAGAATGGAAAACAAATTTTCAGGTGAATGGAACACAAAAGAAAGCAGGAGTTGCAATCTTAATATCAGACAAAATACCCTTTAAGCTATCAAAAATTTAAAAAGATATAGACGGTCACAACATAATGATAAAAGATTTAATCCATCAACAAGAAATATCCATCCTAAACATGTATGCATCCAACCTAGGAGAACCAACTTCTAAAAAAAAGATAAACTAAAAAAAAAAAAGATATTGATGCTAACACTATCAGAGCTGCAGATTTAAATACCCCACTTGCAATCCTAGACAGATCATCAAGATCAAAAATCAACAAGGAGATCTGGAACCTCAACGTGACGCTTGACCAATGGACTTAATTGATACTTACAGAACACTCCATCCAACAACCGTGCAATATATAGTCTACTCATCACCACATGAAAAGTACTCTAAGATTGATCACAGTCTTGGCCATAAATCAAGCATAAACAAATTCCATAAGATTGAAATACTGCCATGCATTTTCTCAGACCACTGTGAAATAGAAATAAATATGGACACCAACAAAGTTCCCCCAAAGCCCACAAAGACAACACTAAACAGCATGATGCTAAACAACTCCTGGGTCAACATGGAAATCAAAACAGAAATTAAAAGACTACTGGGGATAAATGAAAAGGAAGAACATCTTGCCAAAATCTCTGAGATGCCATGAAATCAGTATTAAGAGGGGAATTCATATCTCTACAAACACACAGGAAGAAAATGAAAAGATCACAAGTTAACAGCCTAACAAATCACCTATGGAAGCTGGAAAAGCAAGACCACAAAAACCCTAATTTCAGCAGAAGAATCCAGATCACCAAAATAAAAGTCCAAATTTGGGACATAGAAGACAAAAATATAATTCAAAAATCAACTAAACAAAAAGCAGGTTCTTTGAAAGGATAAATAAGATTGATGGATCCCTAGCTAGAATGACCAAGAAAAAGCCCAAATAAACACAATCGGAAATGCGAAAGGTCAAGTCACAACTGACCTCAAAGAAATACAAAAGTTCATAGGACATTACTAAGTATGGAAACAAACTTGAAAACCTAAAGGAAATGGAGGACTTTCTGCCATCACACAATCTCCTCAGGTTGAAACAAGAAGAAATCAAGACCCTAAATAGACTAATAACAATCCAGGAATTGACTATGTCATAAGAAAAGTACCTACCAAAAAAAAAAAGGCCTGGACCAGATGACTTTCCAGCAGAATTCACAAAACATACAAGGAGAAGCTGATACCAATCCTATTGAAAGTATTTCAGGCAATCAAGAAAGATGGAACTTTCCCCAAATCATTTTATGAAGCTAACACCACATTGATACCCAAACCAGGTAAAGATCCAGCAAAGAAAGCGAATTACAGGCAAATATCCTTGATGAACATAGATGCTAAAATTCTCAACAAGATTCTAACAAACTGAGTCTAACAACATATCTTAAAAATCATCCACCATGACCAAGTAGGCTTCAGCCCTGGGATGCAGGGCTGGTTCAACCTCTGCAAGACCATAAACATAATTAAATACAACGACAGATGTAAAAACAAAAACCACATGAATATCATTAGATGCAGAAAAAGCTTTTGATAAAATCCAGCACTCCTTCTTAGTAAAAATCCTTGAGCATCTAGGCATAGATGGAAAATACCTCAAAATGGTAAGAGCCATCTACAAGAAACCCATAGGCAACGTACTGCTAAACAGACAGAAGTTGGAACTATCTCCCCTGAAAACCAGAACAAGACAAGAATGCTCACTCTCACCTCTCCTGTTCAACATAGTTTTGGAAGTCCTGCCTAGGGCAATCAGACAAGAGAAGGAGATCAGGAGTATCCAAATAGGAAAAGAAGAAGTTGAGTTATCCCTTTTTGCGGACGACATGACTCCATACTTCAAAAACCCAGCAGAATCTGTCAAAAACCTCCTTGCACTGATAAAGGACTTTGGCAAAGTCTCAGAGTATAAAATAAATTTGCAAAACACAGTAGCATTTCTATACATCAACAATAAACAAACAGAACCCTCCACAAAAATAAAAAGCACAGTTTCATTCACAATTGCCATACACAAAAAAATGAAATACATTATCATCTTTCTATCCAGAGATGTGAAAGACCTTTACAATGAAAACTACAAAACACGGCTCAAAGAAATCAAAGATGACACAAATAGGAAAATATTTCATGCTCATAGATTGGAAGAATCAGCATTGTTAAGATGTCTATCCTACCCAGGGTAATCTATGTTTAATGCAATACCCATTAAATTACCAGCAGCATTGTTCTCACTCCTGGAAACGACAACACAAGAATTCATATGGGAACATAAGTGACCACAAATAGCCAAAGCAATCCTCAGAAAAACAAAACAAAACAAAACAAACAGCAACAAAAAACAAAGCAGGAGATATCACACTCCCAGATTTTAAACTTTATTATAAAACTACAATAATCAAAACAGCCTGATATTGGTACAAGAACAGGCATATAGACCAACGGAACAAGATAGATTCCAGAAGCAAAACCTCAATTTCTCAATTAACTCATCTTCGACAAAGCCTCCACAGACAACCACTGGGGAGAATGGTGCTGGGAAAACTGGTTGACCACATGCAGAAGATTAAAACAAGACCCCTACCTATCACCTTACACAAAAATCAACTCTAAATGGATCAAAGACCTAAACGTAAAACCTCAAACTATAAGAACTTTAGAAAATGCAGGAGACACCCTTATGGAAATTGGAACTGGCAACCAATTCCTGATCAAAACCCATGGTGCCCTTACCATAAGTGATAAGATAGACTAGTGGGACCTCATCAAACTGAAAAGCTTCTGCAAAGCCAAAGAAATCTTCATGAGAGCAGAGAGACAGATCACAGACTGGGAAAAAAATATTTGCCAACTGTATATCTGACAAAGGCCTAACATCCAGGACCTACAAGGAACTCAAACATGCCAAAAAGAAAAAAAACAAACAGCACCATTAAAAAGTGGGCAAAAGATATGAATAGACACTTCTCAAAAGAATATACACGAACAGCCAACTGATACTTGACAAAATGCTCAGTCTCACTAGTCATCAAAGAAATGCAAATTAAAACCACACTGAGATACCACCTAACTCCAGTCAGGATGGCTGTCATCAGTAACTCAAAAAAACAACAAATGCTGGAGAGGATTGGGAAAAGGGTTCACTTCTACACTGTTGGTGGGAGTGTGAACTAGTTACAACCTATGAGGAAAACAGTTTGATGATTCTTAAAAGATCTAAAAATCGACCTTCCATATGACCCCACAATCCCCCTACTGGGAATATATATATACCTAGAGGAACTAAAATCACTCTGTGAAAAAAGATACCTACACACGCATGTTTATTACAGCATTATTCAAAATAGCAAAAACATGGAACCAACCTTGCTGTCCACTAAAAGAAGACTGGATAAAAAAATGTGGTACATATACACAATGGAATATTATGTAGCTTGGATGAACTTATTGAGTCTATAATACTGAGTGATCTATCACAGAAACAAAGAACTGAGTACCACATGTTTCTACTCAAAAGCGGACCTTGAACAATTATCATAATACTATAAGAAAGGGATTGGCAGTAGTGGGAAACTGCCGGAGAGGGGTGAGGCACACCTCATCAACAAGGGTAACTGTATAATGAACATTTGTATACCTAACCCACATCTTTAAAATAAAACAAATTTATAGAAATAAATGTATTTTCTCTTTCATTTTCTTCAATTTATTTTATTTTATTTTAATTCAGTTTTCTCTTTCACTTTCAAATGTATCATTTACATCTGTTGCATGTTGAGCTAATGTACTTATACCCCCTCCACCACTCCTGCCTTTTCATATCAAATGTCAAAGAGTCAAAAAGTTATTATGAACAACCTTGTCTTGTATTTCCAAACATTTTTCATTTTTTTTTATGTTAAAGAAGTGGGCTCTTTCTTTCTTTCTTTCTTTTTTTAAATTGAATTGGAGTCCCATTCTGTCACCCAGGTTGGAGTGCGGTGGCACACTCATGGCCACTGTGGCCTCGACCTTCTGGGTTCAGGTGATACTTCCACTTCGGCCTTCCAAGTAGCTGGAACCACAGGCATGTGCCACCATGCCCGGCTAATTTTTTGATTTAATGTAGAGATGAGGCCTCACCGACTTGCCGAACCCATGGGCTCAGAAAATCCTCTCACCTCGGCCTCCCAAAGTGCTGGGATTATAGGCATGAGCCACTGCACCCTGCTATGGAACAGTTTTCCTATCATGATCATATAACCATAGTTTGGGCAATTCACATAAAATGCCATGACATTGAATTCAGCACAATTGTCAGAAAGCCTTGTTCATAAAATGTGGCTACTGTCTGTAGCTAAATACCTTGGATTTGAGTTAAGAAACGGTCCTTTCTCTCAAGGTCAAATGTCTTGCGGTGACATATTTTGAGAGCTTTCTTCCTGAGAGACAGGAAGTCCCTTCTCCATCCTCGCTAGAGCAGTGACCCCCTGAAAGGGTTCCAGGAGCTTTCTCCTTCGGTACACCAGCATAGAGTCCTTCACTTTCACTTGACTTGGGTAGCTAATTACTGATGATCTCTGAAGGGTTTGTCTTAAAAAAGGAAAGTTTCTCCTACTAGAAGAAAATATTCCATGCTTTTGTAGGAATATGAACTTACTGGTCACAATAAAACCAACACCCAGGGCTCACTTTCTTCCAGGCTCGTCTCCCTCCTCGCCTTGCCTGAGCTTGCCCTGTCTCCTCATCCAGAGCTTTTTGCAGCACTTCCCACCCAAACTCCAAGCATTTGGAGTGAAAATAATAAATGGTTGTCAAGCCTTGGAAATCTCAAGCTTTCCAAAGTGAGAGTGTAGTCGGCGCTTTCAGTCCTAAAACAGGGGTCCAAGACCCAAATTACAGTTAGCTCTGCCATAAGCGATGAACCCGTGCAACTTCGGGAAAAGTATTTAATTGTAGAGATTCTCTTTCTTTAGAGTGGGGATGCCAAAAAAAAAAAAAGTATACACGTTTTAAGAGATGTTATCTTGTATTACTTTTCAAAGTTCTTTTCAGAAGTGTCTGGACGCTGATGGTAACCACTTTGAGTACCTCTTGTCATTGTAGAAGTCAAATGTGACTTGTATTCATCTTACAATTTTAATAGTTCTTTCCTTTCTCAAGATGTGTGTACATTTTTGGGAATTCTCTGTATATAAAATAAAATTAAAAAAAACCCAATAACATTCCTTTCATTCCTTCCCAGCAGTGTACCTAAGAATGAAATGTGGTTATGCATATGGAAAAATGTTAAACATGACTTATATTTTCCCCCATTTTTATTTTAGATTCAGGGGGTACACATGCTTGTTCATTACATGGACATGTTGTGTAGCTGTGGGGATTGGATCTCAGGTGGCCCATTCCCCATATCACTATATCAACATTTCACACAATAGGTACTTTCTGAATCCTGACCTCACTCCCCCCCTCCCCACTTATTGATGTCCCCAGTGTCTATTATTTCCATCTTTGTGACCATTTAGCTTCTACATATGTGTGCAAGCTCTTGGTGTTTGGTTTTGTGTTTCTGAGTCAGTTCACTTAGGATGATGATCTCCAGCTTCATCCATGTGGCTGCAGAGGACATGATTTCATTTTCCTTTATACTTTTATTATAGTATGTGGTGGGGGATTGTTATGGTTTAACTTTTCGCATTCAGCCAGGGCAACGGCAGCAGCAGTTAGTAGATTCTTCTTACAGGAATAGAAAGTTTGAGAAAATTCTGGGAGAGCGAGTATATCCTGGTTCTTGCTAGAGTGTCTCATGACCGGGTCCTATGTTTTTTTCTACTTCTCTATTTCATTTCTCCAAGGACAGTTCCTCTCCTGTTTTTGGGTCCAGTGGGCTTGAGATATTGTGCTACATTATAGAGAGAGTCACTGGTCTTTGGAAGAACTGTGTGAGCAACTTAACCCTGGCCTGAGGGACTGTCCCTCTTTGGAGTTACTTTCATTCCTTTCTGTCGCATCCCACTTTGGAAATGTATCTGGACATGTGCATGTTAGCTGCTGGGAGAGAAAGAAAAAAGTGACATGTGGTGCATTTTTTTAGTCTGAGTTCACAAAATAATGAGAAAGACAAGTAACTCCACTCTGAAGTGTGGCAAAGTCTCTAATTCTGATAAAGGCAATGTGTTCCGAAAGTACAGAGGAGGAGAGATTAATTCTAAGTGATTAGTTCTAGAAAGGCTTTTGGTGGACATGGGATTTGAGTGGTAAGTATCTAGCAAACAGGACTTTAAAAAAAATCTGTACAGACATACCTTGATGCTATTGTGGGTTTGGTTTTCCACCACAATAGTCACACAATTTTTTTGGTTTCTCAGTGCATATAAAAGTTATGTTTATACCATAATGTAGCTTGTTAAGTATCCAATAAAATTATATCCAAAAATGTATGTACATATCTTAATTAAAATACTTTATTGCTAAAAAATGTTAAGGGACATCTGAGTTTTCAGTGAGTTGTAGTCTTTTTGCTGGTGGACACTCTTGCCTAGGTGTTGATGGCTGCTGATTGATCCCGGTGGTGGGTGTTGAAGGTCGGGGAGGTTGTGATGATTTCTTAATACAAGAAAAGAGTAAAGCTTGTTGCATTGATTGACTCTTCCTTTTAGATAAGATATCTACCTAGCATGAGACGCTGTTTGGTAGTATTTTACCCACAGTAGAACTTCTTTCAAAATTGGAGCCAATCCTCTCAAACCCCACTGCTGCTTTATCAATTAAGTTTATGCAATATTCCAAACCCTTTGTTGTCATTAAAATGGCATGTTAAAACACTGTTCACAGCATTTTCACCAGGACTAGGTTCTATCTCAAGAAACAACTTTCTTTGTTCAACTGTAAGAAGCAACTCTTCTTCAACCATTTAAGTTTTACCATGAGATTGCAGCAATTCAGTCACATTTTTTGACTCCGTCTGTAATTCTAGTTCTCTTACTATTTCCATCCCATCTGCAATGATTTCCTTCACCAAAACCTTAAGCTCTTCAAAGCCATCCATGAGGGTTGGAACCAACTTCTTCCAAACTCCTGTTAATGTTGTTATTTTGACCTTCTCCCATGAATCATGAATGTTCTTCATAATATCTAGAATGGTGAATACTTTCCAGAAAATTTTTACTTTACTTTGCCCAGATTCATCAGAGGAATCACTATCTATGGCAGCTATGACCTTATAAAATATATTTCTTAAATAATAGGACTTGAAAATCAAAATTACATTTTTGTCATTGTTTTTACTCAAATGAAATCATACTATAGACATTTCTATGCAACTTACTTTTCTCATTAATAATACATAACAGACATACCTTTGAGCCAACAGTCATAGATCTAGCTCATTTTTTATTAGCTACTTAATATTCTATAACATGAAGGGATGTGATTTATTTGTTTTTAATTTTATTTATATAGAATACATTGCCAAAAGTAGGAAAGATCAAGACAAACAATATGCAGTTTTTTAGCTTTTAAATGTTTTTTATTTTTTTAATTTTAATTTTATTTTAAAGATGTGGGGTACAATTCAGAGTTACGTATTCAAATGTTCATTATGCAAGTATCCTTGTTGATGAGGTATGCCCTCCCCCTTCCCCAGGCAGATTCCCACTACTGCCAATCTCACTTCCCTGCTCCCCTCCTGGCAGTTTCCTACAACTGCCAATCTTTTTCTTATAATATTACAATAATTGTTCAAGGTCTGCTTATGAGTGAGAATATGTGACATTCAGTTATTTGTTTCTGTGAAAGATCACTCAGTATTATAGACTCTAAATCCATCCAGTTTGCTGCGAAGTTGATGATTTTGTTCTTTATGGCTGTGTGATATTCCATTGTGTATATGGACCACATTTTTAAAATCCAGTCTTCTTTTGATGAGCAGTATGGTTGATTCCATGTTCTTGCTACTGTATTTTTAAGTTGAATAAAAATAGAATGATTACGCTTCCAAAAATATTCTGATGATTCACATTTCCACCAATAATATACAAGAATACATGTTTCTTCCGGCATCCTTGCCAGCTCCCCTCATTTTTAATTTTGGCAGTTTGTCACAGGTAAAGTAGTATCTCATTTTAAATTAACATATATTTGTTGGTCATTTGGATGATCCCTATTTCTACCTTTTTCTATTTCTCTGTTGGTGCTAGTGTATTGCTCATCAGTTTGTGAAAACTCATTTATCTGTTTATTACATTATTGCAATTATACTTTCCCTGTCCAACTGTTATCAACCTATTACCAGAGCGTTTGTGAACACAAAATTACTTTTTGGTTCATTGGCTGTGGAATGGATATTGTGTTACCAGGCATGAAAACAACATGAATATCCTGGTACATCTTCATCAGAGGTTTTGGATGATCAAGTGAATTGTCAATGAGCACTGATATTTTGAAAGGAACCTTTTTTTCTGAGTAGTAGGTCTCAACAGTGGCCTTAAAATAGATAGTAAGTCATGATGTTAACAGACGTGCTGTCCCCCAGGCTTTGTTCTTTCATTTATAGAATGAAGGCAGAATATATTTAGCATAATTCTGAAGGGTTCTAGGATTTTCAAAATGGTAAATGGACAGTGTCTTCAACTTAAAGTTACCAGCTGCATTAGCCCCTAACAAGGGAGTAAGCCTATAGAAGTTTTGGAGCCAGCTTTGAAAGATTTGACTTCTTCTCTCTAGCTATGAACGTCCTAGATGGCATCTTCTTCCAACAGAAGTCTGTTTAGGCTGTAATAAAAATCTGTTGTTCAGTGTAGCCAACTTCTTCAATGATCTTAGATCTTCTGGATAACTTGTTACAGCTTCTCCTTCAGCACGTGCTGCTTCACTTTGCTCTTTTGTTATAGAGATGATTTCTTTTTTTTTTTTTTGAGTCAGAGACTCACTCTGTTGCCAAAATTGGAGTGCAGTGGCATGCTCATGGTCACCCCAGCATTGACCAACTGGGCTCAGGTGATCCTTCCTCCTCAGCCTTCCAAGTAGCCTGAACTGCAGGCACACGCTACCATGCCCGGCTAATTTTTGATATATTGTAGAGACGAGGTCTCACCAAGTTGCCTAGACTAGTCTCGAACACCTGGGCTCAGCCAATCTTCTCACCTTGCCCTCCAAAAGCACTGGCCAGAAATGACTTTGTACCTTAAACCTCATGAACCAACGTCTGCTAACTTCCAACTTTCCTTTGGCACCTTCTTACCTCTCTCAGCCTTCATAGAATTGAGAAGAGTTAGTACCTTGTTCTGGATTATGCTTTGGCCTAAGGGAATGTTGTGGTTGTTTTGATCTTCTATCCAGTCTGCTCAAATTTTCTCCATATCAGCAACAAGGCTGTTTTTCTTTCTTATCATTCATGGAGTAGTACTTTTAATTTTCTTCAAGCATGTTCCTTTTATATTCATAACATAGCTGTTTGGTGCAAGATTGCTAGCTTTTGTCCTATCTTGGATTTCTATACGTCTTCCTCAGTAAGCATAATCATTTCTGGCTTTGATTTTTTTTTCCCCACCGCCCGCCCCTCTAGCTTTGACTTTTAAGGGAGATTTGTGTGACTCCTCTTTTCACTTGAAGACTTAGAGGCCATTGTCAGGTTATTAGTTGGCCTAATTTCAATATTGTTGTATCTCAGGGAGTAGGGAAGGAGATGGGGAATGACTGGTGAGTGGAACAGTCAGAATGTACAACATTTATAGATTCTATTCACTGTCTTCTATGGGCATGGATTGTGGCACAATAGTGACATCAAAGATCACTAATCACAGATCACCAAAACAGATAACAACAATAAAAAATTTTAAAATGTTGTGGAAATAACCAAAGGGTGATGCAGAGGCACAAGGTGAGCACATGCTGCTGAAAAATGATGCTGATGGACTTGCTCCATGCAGGGTTGACCCGAAAATTCAATTTGTAAAAAACACAGTATCTAGGAAACACAATAATGCAAAGCACAATAAAATGAGGTCTGCCTTTAAATGGGAATGGGTAAAATTAACTCAAGGGGAGGGATTAATTTGAGAAGGTGGGATACAAGACAAGGCAGGTGAGGGTAGCAGTAGAGAAATCTAGAACATGAAACCGTGGGTAGGGGCCACAATGTAGAAGGGGCATATTTCAATGTATTTTTCATCTCATGTGAATGAATTTACTAGTCATATTTCCCAAATTTATACTAAGCATTGGAAATTAATTCACTTTATGTAGGTTTTGTTTGCCTCATGTGATATATAATTATGATGATATCTGGTCCAAATAATTTTCAAGGTCTGCATCAAGAGGGAAATAAGTCGATTCTTTTATTAATTTAAATGACTGCTCTTTTGATTTATCCTTTCTTACCTTGTCAAGATCTGAGAGTAACTGGTGATCATGGAGTTTAGTGGTATCTCATGAAATAAACAGATGCAGAGAATGCGGTTTATCCTGTTACAAGTGGGAGTGAGTTTATGTCCAAAAGCTTAGAAAAAGGGCCCCAAGGACCATGTGGAGGTAAAGGTAAAAACTGCAACTGGGTTACCAGGAAGATATTAGTGCCTCTGAATCACAAAATGTATAGTTAAACTTTGTGAAGGAAGGAAATCAGTCCAGAAACTTACCACCTGAAAATTTAATATCATTGTGGAGATTGGGGAGAAAGGAATAATAACTTCCTTTCTTCTTGCTCAGATGATGCCAGTTGTGAATGTACAGGGAATGCCAAAAAATTATACACTTTTAAAGTATGATATTCACTCAAAAGATGGCATTAATCAAATGAATGCTGTCACCATGTGACAGGCAGGACAGTCGAAGAAAATGGTAGAAGCATAGCTGAGTGAGCATCATACTATACGTTGCTACTGTAATTTAATTCAACTACATAAAGCAATACCTAGCTAGCATCTCTTAAATTGTGTATACATTTTTTGACACCCTTGTATGATTAGGAATAATTAAAAACAGAAGGAACTTTCTAGTGGAAGTATAAACTTATGTCTTTCAGCAAATTTCAAGTATACAATGCAGTAGTGTTAACTATAGTCAGCATGTTATACATTAGATCCTTAGAATTCATTAATCTTAACACTGAAAATTTTACCCTGAAGAGAGATCCTAAGGGCCTCCAACCCACACACACAAAATGGTGGTTACATGAGCTAATGCATGTGTTAGTTAACTGGATCGTGACAATCATTTCACAATGTGTGTATAGATCGAAATATCACAGTGTATATGTTCCATTTTTATTTGTCACTTATACCTCAATAAAACTGAGGAAAAAACCATATCTCTCATAAACCACAAAGACCATAGTCTGAAAGGATGGTTATTTTTCCAGAGGGGAAACAAATTCTCCTCTTCTATATAGCACACCCAGGAGAAATTCAAAAGCCTAAAAAGTCTCTTTTAATGAATAATGCCCCCCACATACTTTGCAGGGCTTATTTTTCAGATGCCCTAAGTAATTAACAAATATCTCATTTATGTTCCAAATTTCTGAAGTGGTCTTATAATCAGTGAAACTCAATTCCAGTTTTCAGTATCTTGAACAGACTTTGACAAAGGGGAGTTTGGGAAAATAGGGAGAGGCCAATATTTCTACTCTCCCTATATTCCAGTGTAGTCCTGGCACTGACATCAAGCATCCCATTCCAAAAGCTCATGGAGACTGCCCAATTGCCAAAAAACTCTTTAATGGGACAAGTGACAGGTGACACCACAGCTAATTCTGCTATTATTACAGCCAGCAGTACCATGACAGGCTCCACTGGTGTTGCTACTGAGGCTTGAGGACAGTAGCAAAAAAGAACAGAAAGAAGATGCCAAATACTAGGGACCTGGAAACTTTAATTTCCTATGATGGCTAATTATATGTGTCCATTTAACCAGGCTGTGGTACCCAGTTATTTGGCCAAACACAAGTCTAGATATTACTGGGACAGATATGATTAACATTTAAATCATTAAACCATGAGTAAAGCGGATTATGTTTTGTAATGTGGTGGGCCTTACCCAATCAGTTGAAGACCTTAAGAGAAAAGACTGAGATCTTATGAAGAAGAAATAATTTTGCCTCCTATTCTGCTTTTGGACTCAGAACTATGATATTAACTCTTTCTTGAATCATTATCTGCTGGTCTGTCCCGCAGATTCAGGCTTACCAGCCCCTCAATCACCTGAGTCAATTCTTTAAAATAAACATTTTTCTCTCACTGTATACATACATTCTATTGGTTATATTGCTCTGAAAAACTCTGACTAATACATCCCTTTTCAGTTTTTTTTTTGGTGTGTGTGTGTGTGTGGCCAGGCATGGTGGCTCATATCTGTAATCCCAGTGCTTTGGGAGGCCAAGGATCACGAGAGACCTGGAGTTTCAGACCAGCCTGGGCAACATTGTGAGAGCCTGTCTAAAAAAAAATCATGGTTTTTTTGGTTTGTGTTTGTTTGTTGTTTTTCCTTGTATTGAATAGTCAGAGTTGGATATTCCAGATAGGGCTGAGCATAATGTGTACACCACATCACCTGTACTTTCTTCTTGCTGGTATTAGTTTCAAAGGCAACAAGACGGTGTTGGCATGAAGCATGCATGGCATGGAGCCAGTTCTGTTAGGCTTCAGAAGCTCTCTCTGCCCCTCATCTTTCCCTTTTAGCCCATTAATGTCTCGCTCCATTGAAGGTTGAGCTGTGCTGCCCTTTGCTGGAAAGAAGGAATGTAAGCTTTGTTTATTAATGGGTATCATGTTGTCCTGACCTTTCCTTTTTCTTTTCTTCCCCCAAGGAAGGATGACTGGAATTTTACAGATACTAGTTCAAGATTTCACTTTTTGATTTGTTTCAAAGTGAAATAATAAATCATGTGTTTTTAAAGTTTTACTTGAATTAGTAATCGTCCACTCTTCCCTATATTGGGGAGGTGAATTTTCTCTCTCTAATTTACTATTAAATAAGTTATATTTTCTAATTAAAAACAAAGAAACAGCAAGTATCATCTATGATAAACCCACAGGCAGCATATTGCTAAACAGACAGAAACTGGAAGCGTTTCCTCTGAAAGCTGGAATAAGACAAGACTGGCCACTCTCACCCCTCCTGTTCAACTTTGTTTTGGAAGTCTTAGCTAGAGCAATTAGACAAGAGAAGGAAATCAGGGATATCCAAATAGGAAAAGAGGAAGTTAAGTTATGACGATATGATCCTATACCTCGAAAATCCAAGAGAATCTGTCAAAAACCTTCTTGCACTGATAAAGGATTTTGGCAAAGTCTCAAGGTACAAAATAAATGTGCAAAAGACAGTCACATTCTTACACACAAACAATAAGCAGGCAGAGAATCATATAAAAAGCACAATACCATTCACAATAGCCACATACACACACAAAAAGAAATACCTTGGCATCTTCCTAACCAGATAAGTGAAAGGTCTTTGCAATAAAAATGACAAAACACTGCTCAAAGAAATCCAAGAAGACCAAAAAAAAAAAAAGGAAAAGTATTCCATACTCATGGATAGGAAGAATCAACATTGTTGAAATGTCCATCCTACCAAAGGCAATCTACAGATTAAACACAATACCCATTAAACTATCAACATCATTCTTCTCAGACCTGGAAATGACAATACAGAAATTCATATGAAAACATAAATGACCATGAATAGCCAAAACAACCCTTAGCAAAAGAAAGTGGGAGTTATCACACTTCCAGACTTTAAACTTTACTGTAAGTCTACAATAATCAAAACAGCCTAGTATTGGTACAAGAACAGGTATATGGACCAATGGAACAGGAGAGAGATTCTGGAAGCCTAACCTAAATTTCTCAGTGAATTCATCTTCAACTAATCTTCCACCAACAACCACCAGGGAGAGGAGAACCTATTCAGTAAACGGTGCTGGGAAAACTGGCTGACCACATGCTGAAGATTGACACAGGAGCCTTACCTATCACCATACACAAAAGTCAGCTCTAAATGGATCAAAAACCTAAATGTGAAACCTTAAACTATAAGAATCTTAGAAAACACAGGAGACACCCTTATGGAAATCGGAGTAGGCAACCAATTCCTGATCAAAATCCCAAAAGCCCACACCATAGGAGATAAGGTAGACAAGTGGGACCTCATTAGACTGAAAAACTTCTGTAAAGTAAAAGAAACCATCAAGAGAGTGAGGAGACAGCCCACAGAATGGGAAAAAATATTTGCCAACTGTATATCTGACAAAGGCCTAACATCTTGAATCTACAAGAAATTTAAACATGCCAAAAGGAAAAAAAACAAACAGTCCCATTAAAAAGTGGCAAAAGACATGAATAGACACTTCTCAAAAGAAGATATACAGGCAGCTGACAGACACATGAAAAAATGCTCAGTTTCATTAATCATCAGAGAAATGCAAATCAAAATCACACTGAGATACAACCTAACCCCAGTAAGAATGGCCATCATTAATAAAACAAACAACAGATGCTAGCAAGGATGCAGAGAAAAGGGAATGCTTCTACACTGCTGATGGGAATGTAAACTGGTTCAACCTCTTTGGAAAACAGTGTGGTGATTTCTGAAAGAACTAGAAATTGACCTTCCAAATGACCCAGCAACCCCCTTATTGGGAATATACATAGAAGAACTCAAATCATTTTACAAAAAAGGTACCTGCACACGCATGTTTATTGCAGCACTATTCACAATAGCAAAAACATGGAACCAACCATGCTGTCCATTGAAATTGAACTGGATTAAAAAAAATGTGGTGCATGTACATGATGGAATATTGTGCAGCCATAAAGAAGGACAAGCATATGGACTTTGCAGCAACCTTGAATGGATTTAGAGTCTATCATACTCAGTGATCTATCACAGAAACAAAGAACCATATGTTCTCACTCATAAACGGACTCTGAACATTTACCATAATACCATAAGAAAAGGATTGGCAGTAGTGGGATACTACCGGGGTGGGGGTGGGGACACAACATCAATAAGGGTACCTGATCTCAAACCAGGCAAAGTGGGGACCAATGGGAGGCCCAAACTTTACTTGTATGATGTCCACTTTTACACCTAATACTGAATTGTACTCCACATCTTTAAAATAAAAAATAAAAATAAAAAAAGTGTTGCTTGATAATCAAACCATCTCCAGTTCAGCACTGTTCAATAGAACTTTCCATTGGAAATATTCTCCCATGCTGTCCCATAAGGCTACTGAGCACTTAAAATGTAGCCAATGTAACTGAGAAACTGGATTTTACATTTTATTTCATTTAAAGTCATTTAAATTTAAATAGCCATGCAAGGCTAAAAGTTACCATATTGGATGGCAAAAATTCCATGGAGTTTCAAAACATTAATTTCCAGTTTATTTTTACCCAATTAAAATAAAATATTTTTTCAATATTTTTTCATATAGCAGTTGAATGATTAAAATAATCATAAATCTTTACTACTCTTCAAGGAAGGAAGCCTTAGCTATGAGCTTCTTACATGTGTGGAATCTCAGGTTCCACTCCAGAGCTACTGAGTCAGAATCTGCATTTTAACAAGATCCTCAGTTTGTGTTCATGGAAGTCTGAGAATTACTGATATGAGCCATCCATACAGACAGTCTAGTTCACAGAGGAGGTTGGGAAAAGCAGTGAGAAGATATATATATTTGCTGAGATGGTTTCTTGCTATGTTGCCCAGGCTGGTATTGAACTCCTGGCCTCAAGTGATCCCCTTGCCTTGGTCTCTCAAAGTGTTGAGATTATAGTTGTGAGCCACTGCGCCTGACCCAAGGATGTTTTTTGAATTGCTTGTGTGGCTTCTTCTGTATAGCCTACCAGAATCAAGCTACAACCCTGGCTCTGACATGGCATCTTGAGGGCAAGTATTAGAATCTCTCTATGCATGTTTTTGGTTTTTCAAAATGTTACACTTGCTCACAAACTTGATTTTCTTTTCTTACTCTCGCGGGGCATGGGCTGCAAGTAATTTTTGAATCTTATGGGTTTCTTAAAGTGAAAAAAAGCTATGTTCTTTAATAAGTAACCAGTTGCGCTGTGTGATATCTAATGTGATGTAGTTGATTAATGATGCAATTCTCCAAGGTACAGCAAGTCCCTTGCATATGAACAAGTTCCATTCTGAGAGCACATTTGTAAGTCTAATTTGTCTGTAGGTCCAAGAAAGTTAGCCTAGGTACCCAACTAACACAACACAGTTAGTTATCTAGAACTGTACTATTCTATAATAGGTTCATAATACTTTTTGCACAAATAATACATAAAAGACAAAAAAATAAAGGAAACATTTTACATGTCACAGTACAGTACTTTGAAAAGTACAGAGGTACAGTACAACAGCTGGTCTATGGGGCTGGCCTCAAGTGAACAGGAAAGAAGAGTTACTGAACAGAGGAAGGAGAGGACGTGGGAGATGGTAGTGCTGAAGGATCATCAGAAATAGGAGGCAGAGGACAAGCTGCAGTTTCACTCACACCTGATGTTGATGGCACAGGCTCTGGCTCCTTGCTGGATTCAATTCTATCTATCCTCCTGAAAAATGCACATTCACTTCTTTCAAAGTTTGTAACTTGAAAGTTTGTATGTAGGGGACTTGCTGTACATTTTGACATCTGCAGTGATTTTCTGTTTATTATCAAGCAAATCAATGATATCTTATTGATAACATCAAATACTATTTTATATATGATAATGTATAATTTGATATATATAATGATATATAGAATATAGATACAGGGTTCCAAAAAACGTACACACATTTTAACTACGACATTTGCTTGAAAGATGGTATTAATTGAATAAATGCTAGAGTCACCATGCAACAGGCAAGGCAGTGAAAGAAAATGGTGTAAGCACAGATGAGTAAATGTCATACTAGGCATTGCTATGATAGTTTAATTCAACTTCAAAAAATAATGCATAGATAACCTCTCTTAAATTGTGTATATATTTTTTGGCACTCCGTATATAATGTTATATATATATGGAACATTTTTTAGAACCCCTGTATACCTGGCACTGTTCTATCATTGTTTTGGGGAGTGAGCATTGCAGTATACAGTAGAGACTGGTACTGG
Organism: Carlito syrichta; assembly: GCF_000164805.1. NCBI lineage: Eukaryota > Metazoa > Chordata > Mammalia > Primates > Tarsiidae > Carlito > Carlito syrichta. The sequence continues at coordinate 200,042 of NW_007252238.1, read as the reverse complement.
TCCACAATCTGCATCACACATTCCTTAGGTTCTAAAGTCAATTCAGACTGATTTAAAGCAACCTATAGCAAACTTGTCTTGTCATTTTGGGACATAAGGTAACAGGCAATAGGTCATACTGACTTAGAATTTATCTGGAACAATCCTAAAATACCATGTAAATTCATCAAAGAACAAACAGCAAGAGTATGGAGGGATGCTGTGGTATGTGAGTTTGCATTGCCTTCATTCCTAGCACCGCTTTGTCGCCACTACTGTGTTCATTTTTCTTTCTGACTTACTTCTAGTTTGCATTATTTTGGTCCACTTTATACATCTTTGTATGCTACTTTGTAGTAACAGAATGGAGCTATAAATTAAAAACTAAGAATTTGCATTAAAAATCTGAAATTACTTAACTTGGATCAAAATTAGAAATTGTCATCAGACGCATGGATTCATCCATTCTGACACTTATATGCACACGTTATATGCATATATTATTAGTCCAGTGCTTTCCTCAGATCTTCTGTGAGGAATAGATGACGGCAGAATTCTTCACATTCATGGGTCACAGGTTAAAATTTATCCTGGGTTTTTCTGACTGATTTAAATCCTGACTTGTTCACGTATTTGTACAGAACAGATAGCAATACCTAGCTCAGAGGTAGCTCTAACTTCTCAGAGGGCATCTGTGGCTTCCTATGCTCCCGGTAGGAGGTGGCTTTGGTCAGTTAGAAGTATCTAAGTGTAAAGTTTTCATTACTGAAGCCACATCCAAGGTATTTGTTGTTACTTTGGGAAGATATGGCCCCAGATATTTCATATACACACATATAAGTAGCAGGTGCCGTTTTTCAGTAGGTTCAATTCCAAAATAACCTACATGCTGAAGAAGCTGAAAAAGGCTCTCCCATGCTCTGACTGGAGACCCAGTGTGCATCTGACTCCCCTGAAGTATGTGCAGCTGAATGAAGTCCTCTCCTGGAGAATTTCAAAGATGTAAGTCCTTCAACGTGGTTCTCGTCATACTTAGCAAAACTTCCCTCAGCAACTGCACTGATGGTGGCCTTCAGTATGCCATGATTCAAATGCACAATGGCTGCCCAGACTACGAATTGGTCCAGAGAGCCTGACCTTGAACTCCTGCTAACCCTTGACGTCGCTTGGTATCAACTGATTTCAATGTGGACTTGTCCCAGGTGTTTGAAAACCACACAGCAGAAAACTGAAGTTATCTGAAATGCCGTTGTTCAGAGAAAATTCTTTACATTTTCATGTATTTAATTTTGGGCTTTCTTTTTGAGAAGGTGCACATTTATATATAGATATACACACATTTGATCACATGTGAATTATATTGATAGTTGCCATGTTATATTTCACTCTTTCAAAAATGAGAAAGTAACATGGAAAAATACATAATTCATTTTTTTGAGAGCAAGATTTTTAATAGCTGCCTTCTTTCCCATTATGTGGGTGTTGCATTGTCTATTTAACTGTTTTATTATTATTGGACTTCGGGTTTTTAAATTTTGTTGACATTACAAACTTCCTTACACCGATAAAGACAAAGTCTCAGGATAGAAAATAAATGTGCAAAAGACAATCGCATTTCTTTACACCAATAATAAACAAACAGAAACCCAAATTAAAAGCAAAATTCCATTCACAATAGCCACACAAAAAAATGAAATACCTTGGCATCTTCCTAACCAGAGACGTGAAAGACCTTTACAAAGAAAACGACATTATAAATAGTAATTCTGGCTGGGCTTGGTGGCTCGGCCTGTAATCCCAGCACTTTGGGAGGCCGGGACGAGTGGATTGCCTGAGTCTGCAGGTTTGAGACCAGTCCAGGCAACTTGACGAGATCTCATCTCTACAATAAATCAAAAATTAGTTGGGCATGGTAGCGCAAGCTTGTAGTTTTGGCTACTTGGAAGGCTGAGGTAGAAGGATCGCTGGAGCCCAGCAGGTCGAAGCTGGGGTGTGCCACTGCACTCCAACCTGGGCGACCGAGTGAAACTCCAACTTAAAACAAATAGTAATTCATTGTTACTTTTTCATATGTCATGAATTATTTTTCTTTTTAAAAATACTTTGCTTTTAAAATTAAAAAAAATTTAATTTTAGAATTGTGGGGTACATGTGAAGATTTGCTACATAAGTAAATTCATGTGCAAGTGACAGTTGGACTTCTAGCAAGCCCTCTCTCCCTCTGGTAGTGGCCATGGTACCCAATGGGTGGTTGTGTGTACCTTACCCCACTCCCTTCAGCTACCATTAACAATGCCCAGCATCAGTTGTTCCCACCTTTGTGCTCATGTGCCCAGTGTTTAGGGCCCACTTATGTGTGAGAACATGTGGTATTCAGTTTTTTGTTTCTGTGATAGTTAGAATGATGGTCTCTAGCTGCATGTATGTTGCTGAAAGCAATTTTGTTCTTTATGGCTACATAGTAATCTGTCATGTATATGTACCACTTTATCTAGTCATGGGCATCTGGGTTGGTTCCATGTTTTTGTTATTGTGAACAATATGAATTCTTTCTTGTTACATGTTGTTAAATTCAATTCCAGAGAGGTTGTGTTCCCAGTAGCAGTAGCTGAAAATATGTATCTCCCAGGACACCAGTAAACTCTGAGGATTAACATTTAAAAGATACCCGTTTGATGAGAAGATTAACTAATTAATTATTTTAATTAATTGTTTCAATGTATGCTTATTTATGTGGTCATGTGAAACTTTATATTTATTCTGCAAATTTAAAAAATATTGGTGTGTTGAGAGTTATTTTTCCCAAAATATCTCTATGTTTCTTACACAGTAGGTACATTTCCAATGCAAGTATTCAGAAAAGGCAGAAAAATACAGAAAAGAAAATAAGTTATTCTTAGCCCTATCACTCAGGAGTAACTACTGTTGACATGTGTATGTAGAAATCCCTCATACTGTTTTCTGTGCTTACAAAGGACATGCCATACAACCGTCTACGTGTTCTTTTCTGGTACCAGAATGGAGTCACATATTGTTTTTGTAACCTGATCTTTCTCAACTAAAAATATATTGTGGGAAAAACACACAGTGCCATATTTTGTTTAGGAATATGGCCTTGGAAGTCAGACTCCCTAGCTTGGCATCTGAGCTTTGCCACTTACTAGCTGTGTGACCTTGAGCGAGTTGTTCACTTACTATGCACTCTTTCCCCTCATTTGTAATACATGAGGGATGGAAATAATTGGGAATAAAAATGAATGGGAATAATTTATAATCTAGCCATAGCATTGTGAACAACAAATGAAATAAAAAATGTGAAACACTAAGAATGGTGCCTGCCATGTCGCAATACTCCTGAAAAGTGAACTTTCATTATTTTCTCATATCAACAATAGATTTATATTGCTGGAGGCATAAATGTGCTTTATTCTGTTATTAGTGGTATTCTATTATACCATCAAATGCATCAATTTCTCTTGGGATTTACTGAAAACTTTGGGGGTAATTTAAAAAACGTTACTGCCGGGTTCGGTGGCTCAGCCTGTAATCCTGTGCCTTGGAAGTCTGAGGTGAGTGGATGGCCTGAGCCCACGGGTTTGAGACCTGCCTGGGCAACTTGGCGAGACCTCACCTCTACAATAAATCAAAAATTAGCCGGGCATGGTAGCACATGCCTGAAGTTCCAGTTACTTGGAAGGCTGAGGCGGAAGGATATCCGGAGCCCAGCAGGTCAAGGCTGCAGTGACCCGGAGCGGCCACTGCGCTCCAGTCTGGGTGACAGAGTGAGGCGCCAACTCAAAAAAAAAAACTTTACTGAGATGGATGGTGAGTGAGGTAGCCCCAAGCTTCCTGTTAAAATTGCTAGCTATGTCCCAAAGAATTCTAGCCCCATAAATTATTAGACAAACTACTTAACTAAGTCATATATTCCTCACATATAAATGAGATATAACAAATCTCTCACACGGTTGTTTATTAGTTACTTATTTTTGCACACCAAATCTTGGTGGTTTCAAACAACCATTTTATTTGCTCATGATTCTGTGGGTCAGCATTTTGGGCTGGGTTCAGTTTGGTGATTATTCTGCTTCTCTCATCTGGGTTCACTCCCTCATCTGAGAGTGCAACAGTGGCTGAATTGTCTGAGGTGGGCTCCCTTACATGCCTGGTGCTCAGTGCTGGTTATTGACTGACCATATCTTCAGTCGGCTAGCCAGGACTCCTTAATATTGTGGCAAGATTTCAAAAGTAGAAAAAAGAAGGAGAATTCCTCCATTTATGACATTTGTTTATATTCTCAGACTCACTATGGGAGGGCACTATGCAAGGGCATGAATACAAGGAAGCATATTTCATTGGAGGAGACCAACACTACATTAAAACATTCTAGTGACTACAAGGATTACCATTTGGTTTTCTCATTCTTAAAATAGAGGCGATAATAATTATATCTGCCTCATAGAATTGTCATCAAAGTTAAATGACCAAATGTATCTGTACTGTATTGCACAGTGCCTGGAACATAGTAAGTGTTCAATAAGTGTTAATTATATTGAGAATTGGCATGATTACATTCTTGGGAAGTGAATTGAGATATGCCCTTGATAAAGGCATTAGATACTATTGGCAAAATACATATTTTCCCACAGTTTTTAAAAACATTGGGTATTCTTACCTCTGAAAATTATTGTCACACTGATGGGTGAAAAATAATCTGTTGTTATAGTTTGCATTTCTTTGATTACTCATGTTTTTGTTCATAATTTCCATGGATTTTTGATCATATGCATTTCTTTAGTGAATTGCCTATTCATGCTCTTTGCCCACTTCTTTATTCTATTTTATTTGTTAATTTGAAAGATGTGGAGTACAATTCAGGATTAGCTATACAAGTGCTCATTATACAGGTAAAGTTTGGGCCTTCCATTGGTCCCCACTTTGCCTGGTTTGAGATAAGTTATGCTTATTGATCTTCTGTGTCTCTCCCCTCTCCCCCCGCAGCAGTTTCCTGCTACTGCCAATCCCTTTCCTAAGTATTATGGTAAGTACTCAGGGTCTGCTTATGAGTAAGAACATGACTATCCACTTCTTTCAAAATAGACTTTTTATTTTGGAATTATTTTAGATTTACAGAAAGTTGCAAAAATACTAAAGGAAGTTCCTTCATATCTCATATAACATCTTACATTACCCTAGTACATTTGTCACAACTAAGAAACCAACATTGGTACATTTTGTTAACTAAACTCTGAACTCCAGACTTTATTCAGATTTCACTAGTTTTACCACAAATGTCCCTTTTTGAACTAGGATCTGATCCGGGATAGTGCATTTAATCTTGAATTTCCATTGTCTCCTGTGGTATGTGACAGTTTTTCAGTCTTTGTTCTTCATGACCTTGAAGTTTTAAAGAGTACTGATCAGGCATTTTGCAGAATGTCCTTCTCTTTGGGCTTGTCTAATATCCTCTCATAATTAGACTAGAGTGTTTGGGAAGATTACTACAGAGGCGAACTGCCCCTTCTATCACATCATATAAGGAGCCACATGCTCGCCACTCAAGGCATTAAACTTGGTCACTTTGTTCTGATAGTGTTTGCTGGATTTCTCCACTGTAAAGTCATTGTTTTTCTTTTTCCATATTTTAGTCTTTGGAAGCAAGTTATTAAGCTCAGCTCACACTCAATGTGGGGAGGGAGTGCTAAACTCTACCTCTGAAAAGAGGTGTATTAGTCTGCTAAGGTGGCCATAACAAAAAAATCACTGACTGAAAGGCTTAAACAACAGAAATTTATTTTCTTACAGTTCTGGAGGATGATCCAAGATTAAGCTGTTGGCAGGTTGCTTAGAAGAAACCAATCTGGGAGGTCTCTCTTAGAAGAAACTAACCTGGGAGGCCAGTGCTGTATGCCTGTCTGGTGTCTCTGTCTTATGTATTAATTTCTAATTCTTATAAGAACACTGGTCAGATTGCACTGTTCCCACTCTAACAATCTCATTTTAACTTAAATACCTCTTTAAAGGTACTGTCTCCAAATAGAGTCACATTCTAAGGCACTGGGTTTTTGGGAACTTAATTTAGTCCATAAGACAGAGGTGATCTACATATATTATTTGGAATTTTTTCTGTATAAATTTGTATCTTTCCATTTATCTATATTTTCAACCATTAATTTTATATTCAAGTGTGGAATCACATACACTGATTTTAGACTTTGGATTATAATCTGTCAATAATTTAGTTGGTCAAATGCTTCTAGCTTTGCTACTGAGAACTCTTTTAGGTTGGCTTATGTGCCCCTTGGAGTTGCCCTCAACCTTTAGTTTTTTTTAATGCTTCTTTATTTTCTGGTGCTCTGCAATGGTTCAGGCTCATCTTGTAGTGTATTTGTGTATGTCTCTCACTTTGGCCTCAGTCCTGGAATCAGCCATTTCTTCCAGAAATTCTGGTTCCTTTATTGGGGAGTGACATTTGAAAGCCAAGATCTGGGCACTGGTTCTCTTTTGGTTGTTGGATGCCTGTTGATATCAGAGGGGAGGAATCCTTGAGTGGGAGGATCAAGAAAGGTTCTGGAGTGTAGGGGAGAGGCCAAAGTGGGAGACATAAGTCTGGAAATCATTGGTATACACACACACACACACACACACACACACATACATTGGTACACACATACACACACACACAAGGTTTTAGATATTAATTTTTTTTAAGTTTAGAAAATATAGTTTATTTAAGCAGTAAATTAGAGAGAGAGAGAGAGAGAGAGAGAGAGAGCGTGCGAAAAAGAGGAGAGTCATCTCCCCAAGGTAGGGGAGGGGACTAAAGCCAAGAAACATGACAGTGGCCATAGCTTCAAGAACACTTGGCCACACCAAAATCTAGTAAGGCAATGGTCCTAAATTTAATATACATGTCATTTAATTGAGCTAGGGTTTATTTGTCATAGCAGTAGATCGTTCTGAAGCTAATAATATATAGACATTTTTCACTTGCTATTTGAATTGATCCTACATATTCACAATTTTTATATCTCATATTTCATTAAAATATATAAATAAAATATATAGATAAAATATGTATACACACACATATACTTTATGCATACTGTAAAGCGCAAGTGACAGAGAATCCCATACAAATCAAATACGTTAGGGAATATTTCGGTTTACTTAACAGAGAATTCTAAGTGGTAGATCTGGAGTTTCAGACATAGTTGGAAACACTCTCATCAGTTCCCTGTCTTTCTCTACTTCTCATTACTTTGTTTTATTCCACTTGGTTCTCTCCACAGCAACATATATTCAGTGGCCATGAGCATCCTTTAAACTTGGGATTAAAAAGCAACACAGATAGACTCTGTCTCTCCCAGCATCCATATAAGTCTTCAGAAAGAACTGGAATGAACTCTTCTTGGATTGTTGTGTTGGGAAGATGACTCATGCTGATTGGTCAGAGTTTGTCAAAGCTTACCCTGAGGACCAAGGAGAGGTCAGCCACATTTGAACACTAAGTATGAAACTCCTCAGTGAATCCAAGCCTCTGGGATTACGGGAACTACTTCAGGATAAAACATTAGGGCTGGGTCTAGGCTGGGTCCAGAGTCTGTGGCAGCCTTGAGTCTGAGCAAGTTGTGTATTTAGGAAGAGGGGAGTGGGTGAGAGAGGGCCAGAATGGTTTCTAGGCACATCACTCTGAAAGTAGCTTATAGAGGCCATGTTGGTATGGAAATTGGGTGGCTGGGAGCTCTGGAGTTGATCAAGTTACACAGTGTCTAGCACAGTGTGATCGTTAAGCTTGTTAAGTTCTGGAGTCAGTGCAATTTTGTTCATTTCCTATGCTTACCAGTTATGTGACATCTGGAAAGTTACTTAATTTCACAAAACGTTAGTTCCTTCATTGTTCAAATGATGAACAATCATCATAGCTAACTCAGAGGATTACAGGAGATACTATACCTCAAGTGTTTAATATAGTGACTGGAACATAATAATAGCTCAATAAATGTTAGTTTTTCTTATCATTATTATTATTACTTCCACTATGTTACTATGTTACTTGGCAACACACTTTGGTCATCTAGGCCTCTGTCTGTCCTAGGATCTTCCAAATAGCTGGAACTACAGGCATGTGCCACCATGCTTGGCTAACTTTTTGATTTACTCTAAAGATTAGGTCTTGCCAATTTACCCAGGCTGGTCTTGAACTCCTGGGCTCAGGTAATCCTCTCGCCTCAGCCTCCCAAAGTGCTGAAATTATAGGCATGAGCCACTGCACCCAGCTTGAGAGCATGTTTTTTAAGGAGAACTCAAATTTTGGGCTCTGGAGATTTTCTGGGCTCAGAAAATGTGACTCCGTGATACTCTGAGGTCAGCACTTTGGATTTCTTGCATCTGATAGACTGACATTGGTATTTAGCTCGGGGTCCCTAGATTTCCTGGACAGATGTAGATTATCATTACATGTATTATTCCAAAGACATAAAAGTGGACAATTAGATCTCTGTAAGGACTCAATGTTTCCTACTCCCTCAACTAGCTGTTAGGAAGAGCTGGCTCAAGGGACTTGTGGAGAAGAAAAGAAATTTTCCAGTGTTTCAGGTCAACACATACCAGCTCCTTTGTGTCTTTGGGAAGAGAATAAGCTCTCTATCCTCTGTTGGAATCCGTGCCTGTGATTTCTAGTAATTATGCAAAGACAGGACTTTAAACAGCAACTGACTCCTTGGTGTGTGTGTGTGTGTGTGAGTGTGTGTGTGTGTGTGTGTGTGTAATTATAGCCTGTAATGACTATAAACAAGAACTTACACAGTCATACAATGACAAGATATTGGCATCTAGGACCTATGTTTTCCCAGAAGGACGTTTGGAAACACTTGTTCCTCAGACATAGAGTTCATGCCCAGAGAAAACACTCCCAGGCCACAACTAGTCCCTATACTAAGTTTTAAGGTGAAATAAGTTTCCCAAATGCTCTCTGTGTTTGTAGTTCTCTGGCCTCCTAGGTTACTCCTTTGTATAGATCATTTTAGTCTTACTGGCATACTAGACGTTGTGCTTAGTACTTGGTGCTTTGAGAAATCCTTCAGGAAGCAGAAATTCAAAGACTCTGGAGAAAGTTACCATCTCATGTGGTACTATTAAACAACTACTTCATGCCCATTATTTTAGAAAATGATGGACCCTCTAAAGGCGGCAGGGAATTTTCCCAACTATCCCAAGCACTGTTTGTCCACCCTCTACCCAAACTGGCTTCAGTGTCTATGCTCTGAATATGGGATGAACCATCTCTTTCTTCCCTTGCTTTCCCCCCTCTCCCTCTCTCTTTTCCAAAACCTTTTTTGATTTAATTTTGGACTTTAGAGAAGAGTTACAAATATAATACAGAGAGTTTCCATAGAGTCTTTGTCCAGCTCTTGTTAACACTGAACATAAGCAGCACACAGTTAGCAAAACACAATTTTAACTGAGATACAATACTCAACTAAACTTCAGAGTGTTTGCATTTCCTCAGTTTTCCACCAATATTTGTTTTTCTGTTTCAGGATCTAACTCAGGCTCGCATTAGCATTTAGCTATCATTCCTCCTTAGTCTCCTCAAGTCTGTGACAGTTCCTCTGTCTTTCCTTGTCTTATGTGACCTTGAAACTTCTCAAGAGTACTGTTATTTTGGAGAATATTCCTCCAGTGAAATTTGTCTGATGTTTTCTCATGGTTAGTTTGAGGTTCAGGCTATTTTCCTCTATTTTTAAACAGTTTCTTTCCTTGCCTCTCTTCAGAAGCACTGATGTTGAATATTGTAGTATAATTGTATCTATATTATAATCAGTATATGCCCACTTATGAATAAAAGGTAAGTTGTAGTTGTATCTCCTTGCAGAAGACAATTGAATTGGAAAGAAGTTAAAGGCTTTCCCTTCCCCCTCCTTTTAACTGATGAAATGCTCCTTTAAAAGAGATTCACTAATTATCTTTAGGCCAAAACATAATTTGAAGCTGCTTTTAGTATCCCTTGTCAGAGTGTTTGGTTACTGAAGGGCAGGTAGGTTTGTGAGAAAAAGGGGTTAACTGCTCTCGCAAGCAAGTGTAGCCCAGACAAAGAAGATCTGTAAAGTTGTCATCCTTAAGGCTTTTCAGAAAACACAACTGAATGTTGGGTTATAGCACTTGCTATTTCTACTTAAGGGCAGCAGTAAATTTATGTAATTGACATTTATTACACATTTTTTCTCTATTACATTTAGCTCATGTTAATATTTAATGCGAAAATTCGGGGATACATTCTGAGAAATGTCATCAGGCAATTTTGTTGTTGGGTAAATATCATAAAGTGTCCTTACATAAACCTAGACAGTGTACCTACTATACACCAAGGCTATATGGGATAGCCTGTTGCTCCTTGGCTACCAACCTGTACAGCATGTCACTGTACTGAATACTGTAGGCAATTGAACACAGTGGTATTTGTATATCTAAACATAAAGAAGATTTGTACAAATATGGTATAAAAGACAAAAAGGTATACCTGTGTAAGGGCACATACCGTGAATGGAGCTTGCAGACTGAAAGGTGAGTAGTGAGTAAATGTGAAAGCCTAGAACATTCCTGTACACTATTGTAGACTTTATAAACATTGTACCCTTAGGCAACACTAAATTTAGAAGGAGTAGAGTTTTGATAAATTAATCTGAGCTCACTGTTGCAACTTTTTAACTTTATGAACTTTTCAATTTTTTAAACCTTTTGACTCTTTGGTAATAACACTTAGTTTAAAACATAAACACACTTGTACAGCTGTATAAAAAAATATTTTCTTTCTTTGTGTCCTTACTCTGCATTTTTTTTTCTATTTTTAAAAATATTTTTTCTTTCTTTTTTTTACTCTTTAAACTTTTTGTTCAAAACTAAGACACAAACATACACATTAACCTAATTCTACACAGGGTCAAGGTCATCAATATCCCTGTCTTCCACCTCCATATCTTATCTGACTGAAAGGTCTTCAGGGCAATAACACAGGTGGAGTAGAGCTGTCATCTCCTATGACAACAATGCCTTCTTCTGGAACACCTCTTGAAGGACCTGCCTGAGGCTGTTACAGCTAACCTTTTCTTTTTTTAAGTAAATAGAAAGAGTACACTCTAAAATAATGGCAAAAAGTGCAGTAGTAGATACATAAACCAGTAACATCATTTATTTTCTTTATCAAGTATTGGGTACAGAACATAATTGTGTGGGCTATAATTTTATATGACTGGCAGTACAATAAGTTTATTTACACCAGCATCATCACAAAGATGTGAGTAATGCATTGCACCATGATTTTAGAATTTTTCAGCTCTATTATAATTTTATGGGGCCACCATTGTACTTATGGCCCATTGTTGACCAAAACACCATTATGTGACACATGACTGTATTTGTGGAAAGCATGAATGAACTGTATGTACAGTTGATTCTCACTAGTCATGGTGATTATGGTCTATAAAGTTGCTGATAAGAGTGAATTACTGAATATTGAATCTTTGCTCCTAGGGGAAATACAAGGCTAGGTTCCTGTGAGCCTCTGGTCACAATATTTTAATCAACTGATTAATACATAACCGTATTATGGTGTTTCTGTTTAAAGATGCTTTGTCTAATATGTTGTTAATTTATTAACATTAAACTTATGGCCAACAGTACTATGGTGCATGCTTGCATGAAGCTCAGCTGATACATGTATAGTCTATGTAAGGCACATCACAGCCTTCTGGCACTTAGGAACACTTGATAGCACTTTGGGCTTATGTAGGAGGTAGTGAAAAACACCAATGATGAATATAAAAATGTGAAAAATGTGGCTGTCAATAGATGGAGAAAAGGACACTTCTTTACAACATGGGATGTGAAATAAAACAAAGTACCACCTTGTTCATCCTCAGCTGGGAATGCGTAGGTAGGGCTTCAAAATCTTTCCTGCTCTGTGCATATTTATGAATAATCATGAAATCACAGGAGTATTGATTTGGAGAGTTAATATATGTTTTAACAAATAAGCAAATTCATGGTGAAGAATAAAGATCATCTGCACTGTGTGAAGTAAGAGTTATTTTTATTTCACAAATTAAAAAACAACAACAACAATAAACCAGGTTCCAGGATGCTGAGTCAGTTGATAGAGTGAATAAAAGGTAACTCATACTCCTCTAAGTTCAAAGGCAATGCTTCTACCTTTGCACTCCATATCTTTTGACTTTTGAGAAAGCTAAATTATCTCTTGACGGATTCTGGAGTCAGTCATTTGCTGTTCTCCTATCTACATACAGTTAAGTAAGCCATCAATACTTAGATGTTTGTCCCCAGACTGGGCTCAAACAAGATGTATTTATTTATTTATTTTATCTTTAAAAAATTATTATTTACTTATTTATTTTTCTATCGTGGGGTACAGTTAAATGTTAGGTATACAAATATGCTCCGTTCAGGCACCCTTGTTGATAAGAGGTGTCTCCCTTTCCCCAGATAGATATTTACTACCGTTGATCCCATCTCCCTTCCCCTCCCACCCCCATAGTTTCCCACTACTGTTAGTTATTTTCTTATAGTATTATGTTGGACGTTCAAGGTCCACTATGTGAGTGAGAACATGTGATACTCAGACCTTTGTTTCTGTGAGAGATCGCTCAGTATTATAGACTCTAGTTCCATCCAGGTTGCTGCAAAATTCATGATTTTGTTCTTTTTAATGGCTGTGTAGTATTCCATTGTGTATATGTATCACATTTTTTTAATCCAGTCCTCTTTTGATGGACAGCATGGTTGCTTCCAGGTTCTTGCTGTTGTGAACAATGCTGTGATAAACATACGTGTGCAGGTATCTTTTTTATAGAGTGATTTGAGTTCTTCAGGGTATATTCCCAGTAGGGGGATTGTGGGGTCATATGGGAGGTCAATATTTAGAGCATTTAGGAATCGCCATACTGTTTTCCACAGAGGTTGCACTAGTTTGCACTTCCACCAACAGTGTAGAAGTGTTCCCTTTTTGCCACACTCTCTCCAGCAACTGTTATTTTTTGAGTTATTGATAATTGCCATTCTGACTGGAGTTAGGTGGTATCTCAGTGTGGTTTTGATTTGTATCTCCCTGATGATTAGTGAGGTTGAACATTTTTTCATGTGTCTGTTGGCTGCTCGGATGTCTTCCTTTGAGAAGTGTCTGTTCATATCTTTTGCCCATTTTATAATAGGGTTGTTTGTTTTTTTCTTTTCAGTACATTTGAATTCTTTGTAGATCCAAGATGTTAAGCCTTTGTCAGACCTGGAGTTGGCAAATACTTTTTCCCCGTCTGTAGGCTGTCTCCCTGCTCTCTTGATGGTTTCTTTGGCTTTGCAGAAGCTTGTCAGTTTAATGAGGTCCCACTTGTCTATCTTATCTCTTATGGCCTGTGGGTTCAGGTTTTGTTCAGGAAATGGATGCCAGTTCCAATTTCCATGAGGGTATGTCCTTCATTTTCTAAGGTTCTTATGGTTTGAGCTTTTACATTTAGGTCTCTGATTCATTTAGAGTTAGTTTTTGTGTATGGGGATAGATAGGGGTCCTGCTTCAATCTTCTGCATGTGGTCAGCCAGTTTTCCCAGCACCATTTACTGAATAGGTTCTCCTCTCCCCAGTGGTAGGTGGTGGAGTCTTTGTCAAAGATGAGTTGGTTGAGAAATTGAGGTTTTGCTTCTGGAATCTCAATTCTATTCCATTGGTCTATATGCTTGTTCCTGTATCAAACAAGATTTAAAGTCTGTTTAATAAATGCATCTTCATCTGCAACATGTATTCCTTCCTTCCTTCCTTCCTTCCTTCCTTCCTTCCTTCCTTCCTTCCTTCTTTCTTTCTTTCTTTCTTCTTGTTTTTTAGTCAGGGTCTCACTCTATCACTAGGCTATAGGCATGCACCACCACACCCTGCTAATTTTTTGATATTTTTGTAGAGATGAGGTTTGTCTATGTTGCCTTGGCTGGTCCCAAACTCCTGGGCTCAAGCAGTCCTCCTACCTCCGCCTCCTAAAGTGCTGGGATTAAAGGCATGAGCCACTCTGCTGGCTTGTATTCTGTTTTAAGTAGTATCTGTGCCTGGATCTTCTTTTATAGGAGTTACAAGTTAGCATGTATAAAAAAAATTTAATTTTAAAGGTGTGGCATACAATCATGGTTAGGTATATAAATGTTCATTATGTAGGTACCCTTGTTGATGAGGTATTCTGCTCTGTCCCCCTGCCCTGGCAGTTTCCCACTACTGCCAATCCCTTTCTTACAGTATTACAATAGTTGTTCAATATCCGCTTATGAGTGACAACATGTGATACTTGGTTCTTTGTTTCTGGAATAGATCACTCAGTATTATAGATTCTAAGTCCATCCAAGTTGTGAAGTTCATAATTTTGTCCTTCTTTATGACCGCATAATATTCCATCATGTATATGTACCACATTTTTAAAATCTAGTCCTCTTTCAATGGGCAGCATGGTTGGTTCCATGTTTTTGCTATTGTGAATAGTGCTGCATAAAGAAAGATACCTGCATGTGCAGGTATCTTTCTCATAGAGTGATTTGAGTTTCTCTGGGTATATTGCCATTAGGGGAATTGCAAGATTATATGGAAGGTCGATTTTTAGATACAAGTAGCATCTTGAGGGAATGGTTGTTGTATCATCTTTATTAATATGTCCTCTCTCATCTCAGAGGCTTTTTTCTAGAGTTTACTTATCTTCATTACAAATGCAATCTGTCTTGGTCCATTTTCTGTTGCTATGACTGAGTACCACAGACTGGTAGTTTATAAAAACAGAGGCTTTTAAACTGGGAAATCCCGAGTAGGGGGCCAGCATCTTGTGAGGGTCTTCTTGCTGCACCATAACATGGCAGAGACATCACATGGTGAGAGAGCAAGAGTGTGTGTTGGTTCAGCTCTCTCTTCCTCTTTCTGTAAAGCCATCAGTCCTATTATGGGGGTCCCACTCTGACGAACTTATCAGATCCTAATACATCCAAAGGCCTTATCTCCAATCAATATATAAATGTGGTGATTAAATTTCCAACACATGAAATTTGGGGGCACATTCAAACCATGGAATAATTCATGCTATTTTAGTAAATGTTGAAAAGAGAAAAATTCAAGGAATAAAATATACCTCATCCATAGTTCTTAAAACAACAAAAAATTATTATTAGCATTGTGTGTGACTTCTTTTTATTTCCCGCTCTCTTGTTTTCTGGATGCCTATATGTCTATTCAAACATATATGCATATATTAAGAATTGGGGTTTACTTCACATGCTAGTTTTAGCTTTTTCATGTAGGAACATATTTTGGAGATTTCTAAGTGCTATCATATAGATATGCCATAGTTTATGAAGTCATTTAGATTGCTATTACACAGACACAGACACACGTGTGCACACATGTATACTTTTGAGTAGAAGTCTCACTCTGTTGCCCAGGCTGGAGTGCAGTGCCATGAACATGGCTTCTACAGCCTCAACCTGCTGAGCTCAGTGTATCCTTCTGTGCACCACCATGCCTGGATAATTTTTTTGATTTATTGTAGAGATGAGGTCTCACCAAGTTGCCCAGGCTTTTCTGAAACTCCTGGACTCAGGCAGTCCTTTCACCTCCACCTCCCAAAGTGCTGGGATTAAAGGTGTGAGCCACCACAATGACTGTTGTTTAATCGAGCATTGTTTAAGATGAATATTAGCACATATTCCTAATGTGGAATTATTATGTGGAAGTAGAATTGTTGCATTAAAGTATGCAAACATTTCAAACAGTTTTTGATAATTATTTCTAGATTGATTTCAGGAAGTTTATATCAATTTAGTTTTCCACTGGCTTTGTCCAACTGCCTTCTTGTAAACAGGGTATATGCTAGAGGTTTTAACTTAAGTTGCTTTCTTTTAGGCATGTAAGTATCTTTGAAATTATAAGGTTTTATACTTTTAAAAAAAGTCAGAAAAACTTTTTTGAATGCTACCTAAAATGCATTATGTAATTTCTTTCTTTTTTAAAAAAAATTTATTGTAGAGACAAGGTCTCGCCAAGTTGCCTGGGCAGGTCTCGAACCCGTGGGCTCAGGCAATCCATTCGCCTCAGCCTCCCAAAGCACTGGAATTACAGGCTGAGCCACTGAGCCCAGCCTCATTATGTAGTTTCAGTGTTGCCCAGTAGTAGGCACCAGGTGTTATGTGGTTATCTGTATCATAGAGTGAGAAGATGGGGGCATAGAATTTCCCAGGGAACACCCAAAGATAAGGAATGAGGGCTGGCAGACATGAACCCATGGAGACAGAGACAGAGGAGCCAGAAAGATGCCAAGAGAACATGGGAGCAGGGTGTCATGAGGATGAGGATGAGGTAGTTTTTATCAAGCTGAGAGGACAGTCGAGTAAGTGCTTCACAAGATATTCAGAAAGTCAAATAAGACAAGAGCTAAAAATAGTTCATTTAACTGAGGAACAAGGGAGGTTAAAAATCTGGGCGACTGTGGGCTGAGGTGCATGCGTCAGAGACCCGTTTTTTGCAGGCGTCTGTTTCTGTTTAGTTCTTGTTGGAGTTTTTGGAGTGTGTGCGGGGAATGAATGTACAAACATTGATTATTCTGAAAACAGTTGGCACAGTTTGCTTCAGGCCACCTGTTTTGTGGGAGCAGCAATTCCATAAATGCAAAGAAGCAAATAATTGCAGATACTATCTGTCTGCTTTTGAATGGCTCATAAAAGGCCAGTTTCAATTTTAATCTAAAAATGGATAAAAGGTTTCAACTGATCCATTATTGATGAGACATTTTAAAGAGGAATTTTCATCTAGTCAGTAGCAATGTAGTGGGGTGGGGTGGGGGGGAAGCTATTCCAGCAATAGTTGGTAGTGTTTCATTTTACCACCACCCTTCACCTGACAGCAATTTATTTCAAAAAATTTTTTTCTTTCTGCTTTTCTTTTTTTATTTTAATAGCTTCCGACACCAATTCAAATGGCACTTTTCGTTTCAGTGAGTGTCATGAGTTTACCTTTGGGATTGAATCCTATTTTCACAAGCCTATTTAGAAAGAACCATAGGGTCTTGTGTTTTGATGAGTATAGAGTAGAAATTGATAAGGTTAAGAGCAACATATGAAATCCTGGTGTCCCCTCAGATGCTTCCCGAAGTCAGAGACACTTCTAGGTGAAGGAATGACTTGCACTCTGAAGTGTCTCTTGAGACTAACCTTGGAAAGGCTGATTTAGGTCTGAGAGGGCCTGGGGAGCTCTTTCCATTCTGGGCTTATTTCTGACTGTCTAAGAAGAGAATGTGAGATAATGGAACAATAATAATGATCATAATGCTATAAATAGTGAATATTCTCTGAGTAATTACTCTGTTCTAGGCTATGGAAAAGGGTTATGTAATGCAACCTTCATCATAAGCTCTACGAGATAGGAACCATTATTTTCTACAAATGAGCAAAGTGAGGTGCAGAATGCTTAAGTACCTTGTCTGAAGTCTTCTCAGCTAGTAAGTTGAGAGCCAAACCTTGGTCTTTCTGACTCCGGGCCCTGCTCTCATCCATTGCTACTCCTTAGGTCTGTAAAGTGCCTGACACAGAGTAGGTGCTCTCCAGATGCTAGTTTCTTTCTTTTCTGAGTAGTGGTTGGCCTGAATATGAGGCCTGTTATCTCTTGTTGGGTGAAATGGCCACACACCAAGAACACGGCCCGGACACTTGTCAGCCTAGGCTGGAATGGCAGGAATGAGGAGGGCAGAGGTTGCAGAGCTCTCTGGACCCTCTGGGGGATTCATGATTATTTTTTAACCTTCTGAGTCATTCTTTGGTCATTTTGTGGTATTTTTTGCTCACATTCTTAGCAGTAGCTCATGAATTTTGTTATTAATTAATTACTTAAAAAAAGTATAAATACTGGTATTTCTTTACCTTAAAACTTTTTTTGTAACTCTACCAACAACCTTGAACCCCTAGTGTATGCTGTAAGGTATTGTATGCTGTGAGGGATGATATTTCTGAAACCCTAAAGTATGTTGTGAGGTTAATAGAGAGGTTCTTCTCATCAGTTGGGAGCTGAATGATGGACTCAGTTTGAAGTCTGATTATGGACTCAGTTTGAAGTCCCAGAAGTAGAGAAGTTATGGGTGGGTATTTATACAGAGACATGAAATGTCACTGCTGTTTCCAGTGCTACAAAGGCCTGAGGGGAAATGAAGAGTTTCCAAACAGAAAAACCCAAGATGATGGTTTCTTACCACATTGTTTAGATTTTTTCTGCTCAGGGAGGAGTTAGGTGCAGAGGTTCATAGAAGTGTCAGAGCCAATCTCTCACTGATGGTGGGGACAGAATGGTGTCTCCTACAGGTCTCTGGGGGAGTGACAGTTATAGGTGGCAGGAAGCCCCTTCAGACTTCCTAGGGCCTGACCATCAAGACTCCCTTTGTAGACCCAACTAGGATGAAAGGTACTGAGTCCTTATTGAGAGGAAAAATACATTTGGGAACACATATAACTTTAATTCTTTAAAAACAACAAAAAGCCTATGAATTATATTTTAAATACAGCTTTGGTGCCTACATTTGAACTTCTGTATTAGAATTAAGTTACATCAATCCAATTTATAACTGCAAGACCAAAGGCTTCAACTATTTTGGGGTACAGTCCGGCAACCAAAAACAGAGGAGTCCAAACTCCAGATTCAGACTCCCTAGGTTTGTTTCCAGTTTTAGTATTTACTGGTTGCAGACAAGTCATCTTAGTGTCCCAGTTTCCTCATATGAAAAGAAGAGCTAAAAATAATATCTTCCTCATAAGGCTGTTCTGAGGGTTGAATGAGTCTTAATAATACATGCAAAGAAGTTAGTATGTAAGTGTTAGCTATTATTAGTTTTATTGTTGTTGTTGTAAGTGTTATAAATGACACATGCTGAAGAAGTAGGGGGAACTCCTCAACAAGAAGCTAGCAAAAATTGTTTGCTGAAGTAATTAGCTGATTGATTTCTTTGTGTTCAAGCTTTATGTAAAAACAATTGGAAAGTTCATAATGAAATATTGCTTCACACCAACCAGGAAGGCTAAAAACAAAATGGAAATGAACAAGTGTTGGTAAGGATGTGGAGACATTGGAACTCTCATACAATTTGCTGGTAGGAAGGTAAAATGGTTCAATTGCTATGGAAAATCGTTTGGCACTTTCTCAAAAGCTAAACATATGGTCTACCAATTCCACTCCTAGGTTTATACCCCAAAGAACTAAAAACAACTCAAGCAAATACTTGAAGGTCCTTTGCAGCTTTGTTCACAGTAGCTGAAAGGTGGAAACAATTCTAACATCCACCAATGGATAAATGAGTAAATAAACATACAGTGGATTATTATTCAGCCATAAAAAGGAATTAAGTACTGATATATGCTATAATATGAATGAACTTTGGAACTTTAACGTTATGGAAAATGAAAGAAAATAGACATGGAATGTCACATATTGTATGTATTATATTGTTTCCATTTACATGAAATACTTAAAATAGGTAAAATTATATATAGAGAAAGCAGATTGGCAGTTGCCAGAAGCTAGAGGGAGGAGGGAATGGAGAGTAACTACTCAAGTGTACAGGATTTTGTTTTGTGATGATAAGAATATTTTGGAGCTGGAGGGAGATGGTGATGCAATATTGTGAATTTATTAAATGGTACCAAATTGTTAACTTTAAAATGATTAATTTTATGTTATATAAATTTTACCTCAATTATAAAACTCAATGCTAAGTGAGACAAGTTCTTTCTGGTTATAGAAAACAATTTTCTGATCCACACTATTTAAAAAAATATTGCTAAAGCTTCTATATGTCTTTTTTTATCTATTCCATTACATCTTATTTACTTATTCCATTATATTTTATTGATTTATATATTTTATTTATTCCATGTATATTAACATTTACATGTAACAGAATGCACAGATTTTAGATGTACAGTTCAGTGAGTGTTGACAAATGTATATACATGTGCAACTGTTTGCATCAAGAAATAGGATATTTTCATCACTGTAGAAAGTTTCCTCATGTGCCATTCAAACAATTGATCTGATTTTGATTATCAAAGAATGGCATAACCTGTTCTGGAAATAAAGTTTATAAATTAAATTAATATACATACTCTTTTGATTCTGCTTTCTTTCACACAGTATAATGTTTTTGAGATTCACTCATATGATTTTGCATTTCAGCATTTTGTAACTTTTTATTGCTAAGTAATATTATATTAACATAGCACAATTGGCTTAACCATTCACTTGCTGATGAAATTTAGATTGTTTCTAATTTTTGGCTCATGAACAAATGACAGCTATTAGGAATATTCTTGTGTAGCTCCTTTTGTAGAAATATGCCTTATTTTTTCTTAAATTAAAATTTAGAGGTGCAAGTGCTGGGTTAAAAGGTAATGATATATTAACTTTATAAGAAATTATCTGTTTTTCAAAGTATACCTTGTTGTACTTCCAACCACAGAATATGTTAGTTTTGGTTTCCTCATAATCTTGCCAACATTTGGTATTATCAGTCTTTTTAATTTTAGCTATTTTAGTAAATGTAAAGTAATATCCTCATTATCACTTTAATTTGTGTTTTTCTGATAAATAATGATGCTGAATATCTTGTCCTGTACTTAGTGACCAATCAAATATCTTCTTTTATGTCTTATTTTCAAATACTTGTGAATATTCTATATATCTTATGGTTGTTGATTTCTAATTCATTTCCACTGATGTTAGAGAATAATTCTTTGACATATATTTAAATATTTTAATGAATATGTCATATGCATTTGAAAGAAAAATGTATGTTCTCTAGTTTTGGGTTATAGTGTTCCATAAATGTCAATTTATTCAAGTTGGTCAAGTCTCTACTATCTTCATTGAATTGTTCTACTTTTATCAATTATTGAAACATGGGCAATAAAATCTCCAACGATAAATGCAAACTTTTTCCTGTTTCTTCCTTTTGTTTATACCAATTTTTTATCCAGTTACTTTGATGCTTTATTATCACATGTGTACAAGTTTAGGGTTTTTTTTTTAATCTTTGGTAGTACTCTCTGTTTAAAACTCTACTATCTGTTATCACTATAGCTACACTAACTCTCTTATTTGTAGTGCTTGTGTTGGAAATAGCTATGCTCATCACAATACCACCAATGCCAGTACAGTAGTGTTTGCATTGTATAGCCTTTTTCATTCTTTTAATTTCATACATTTTTGCATCTTTATATTTAATGTTAATCTCTTTCAAATAGCATATAGCTGGGCCTTGTACCTCATTTTATTTTTTAAAATGATAAATAATATTTTTACATATTCATGGGGTACTTAGTGATATATTGATACATATAGTGTATGATGATTAGATCAGGGAAACTAGTGTATCCATCATCTCAAACACATATCATTTCTTTGTGCAGGAAAAATTCAATACTCTCCTTTTTGTTATTTGAAACTATATATTATTGTTAATGATAGCAATTCTACAGTGGTATAGAACACTAGAATTTATTCCCCCTATCTAGTTGTAAATTTTGTATCCTTTAACAAATCTCTCCCTACACAGTGCATGTCTATAGTCTCAGCTACTTGGGATGCTGAGGCAGAAGAATTGCTTAAACTCAGGAGTTAGAGATTAGCTTGGGCAACATAGCAAGACTCTATTTCAAGAAAAAAAAAATTTCAACACTCTTTGCCTTTTAATTACAGTCTATTTATATTTGATGTTATTAGATTGGGTTGAAATCTACCTCTTGCTATTGATATGTTCTTTGTCCTTCTTTCCTTGTCTTCTTTTATGTTAATTGAGAATGTTGTATTTTTCTATTACATACCTTTCATTAGTTATACTTCTCTATTAAATTTAAAGTTTTCCCTAATGATTAAAATATCATACTATCTTGACACAGTATTTCTTGAATTGATATCATAATTAATTATTATACTCAAAACAATATAATTTCTCTTATGCTCTTATATTCCATTCTTTGTGCTAATGTTGTCATATATTTAATTCTACATATAGTATAGATCCTACAAAAGACTAAAAAGGCAAGCCACAAAGTGAGTGTGGGTATTTGCAACACATGTTATCAACAAAAGACTTGTATAGTACATTTAAAGAACTACAAATCAATAAGAAAGTATAAAATATTTGAAAAGATAATTTAACAAAGAAGTTCAGATAGCTAGTAAATATATAAAAAGTGATCGTCTTATTAGTAACTAGGGAAACTCCAGTTAAAATCGTGAGAGAGCACTACATGTCTAATAGCACAACAGATATGAAAAAACCAAAACCAAAACTTGTCACACACAAATGGTGGGTGTGTAATTAGTACAATCATTTTGCAAAAACAGATTGGTATCAGTATTTTTTAAAACTGAGGATATGATGGTCTCTGCAACTTGGCAATTCTACATCTATTGAAATGTATGCACATATACTCCTATGCACAAGTCTGAAAAGTATCCCAAATTTCCAGTAACAGAGAAATGGACACATGAATAGTGCCTATTTATATAACACAATACTATTCCTTAAAGAAAATGAAAGAACTACAGCTAAATGGAACATCAGAGACAAATTATATCAACTTAATGTTGAGCCAAAGAATCCATTCTCACAAAAGAATACATATTCTATGATACCGTCTTTGCAATGTTCAAGAATATGCAGCACTAAACTATGGTGTTCGGGGATGTATACTTGGGTGATAAGACTATAAAGAAAAGCAAGGAACTGATTACCATAAACATGAGAAAAATATTTCATTTAAGCTAGTAATGGAATTGATCAGCAATGATTTTTTTTTTTACCTCTATGACTTGTATGCTTTATAATAATCTGTTAAGCTGCAAAGTTTTGTTTTATGCACTTTTCCTTATGGGTGTTATATTTCACAATATTAAAGTAAAACAAAACTCTTGATTACATTGTTCTCCAAAGACAGTGAAACTTTCTATGCTATGGAGCGAACCTCTTACTTCATAAACTTATTATTCAATAAAAATAAATATAGACATCTTACCAGTTTATCTTAAAGAGATGTATTCTGAAACCCAGAAAATAGACTTTTCCTCAGACATAATATTCATGTGAAGAATTCTTTGGGGTTTAGCACTGTGCTAAACATTTTGTTGTCTGGATAAATGAATTAGTGAATGGAAAAGTGATCAATGTAAGAATACAGAATGAAGAGAAAAAAGAGGGTAGAATGCGTGATGAGTTGCTAATATTTTGAGGCTTTCAATTGGAATAATTGGAATTCCATGCTATCGACTTCAATTTTGCCTAGTCTTTGTTTACAAAAGTAGTTATAAAAATTCTGAAAGGTTGATTGGGATCTTAAAAGTCATTTGGTTCTACCAATCACCAAAGGAAAACTAAAGCCAGAGTCTGTGCACCTTACATATGTGCACTGACTGTGAGGCAGTTCAATCCCTCTTTGGACAGCTTTAGGTGTTTCTATCTTCTGTTTAGTATTGAGCTACATTCTATTTTAGTTTCCAACCAAAAATGGTATTGAAACTATAAGGAAGAAACATCCTTACAATGGAAATATTTCTGGGAAAAAGGAAAATACTTTTCTTTTACCATTATTTTTTACAAGCCCTGTCAGCCTACGGACCTGGATAGCAGACTCAGCACTGTGTGGGTAGCAGAATGATGGATACTCAAGAGAGCGGAATGACTAAATACTTAACTTTAGTGGAAATACAGACTATCACAATGATGTGTACCTTCCCATTCTAATCATCCTAATATTTTAGTAAATGCTGTATGATTTAGCAGAGTGCTTGCCTGAAAGGCAGGGTAGGTTTTGTATTTGTGTGGGAGGAGTTGGGAAGGGAGATTTTAGAGTGAATCAGAGGAAGTGACTTTGAGACAGATCAGATTTTGTATTTAAACACAGACATATCTACATATAAAGAGGTGTCAAGAAGCCAAACACTTTATTCAAGATTGTCAAGCGGAGGTCCTCTCCACGGAGAAATGCAGTCAGGGGTACAGAAACTCCTGTCTTACTGCTTAGCTGGTCTGAGTTCAAGACAGCAAAAGAAGAGTTATTATTGACCTCACAAATCTCCAAGATACACTAAACACTCTCCCAATGTACCATCTAAAATCACCACACAATGAATAGTCACCTAAATTAATGAGTGTTTTTGTGATCACTGCTCATTGACCTGGTAGTGAGGAAGAAACAGTTGTCAGTTATTCTTTTTTAAACTCAAATTAAGTGAAATTGGATTAAATTCCAAAGAGCAAACTTTCACAAAGTATTGAAAAGATTTTTGCTACCAATTCTGCAAACTGTAGCCAGTTAACTTAAGACTCTGAATTCTCCCTTTAAAAATATATGTATATATGTACTTACACATATATATGCACAATAATTTTAAAACTTTGCACGTAGACATTTACTTATTGAATAGTAGTTCTACAGCTCTTTTTTCTACATGTTGTCTTGCTTTTCAGCAAGATAAACCTATAATAAACTCTAAGCCCTGACATTAATAAAGAGAAAGTTTTATTGTCAGAAAATCAGTCACTTGAAATATGTTCTGTTAATATATTTCTGTTAAAATGATAGCCAGGAATTTTTACATTATTGTTACATTGAAATTATCCAAAGAGTTTGACTCTTTTTTTAGAGAAATTTTTTATTCCCTCTCTTTAGAGGATAGTCAACTATAGAAGTTCATATTTAAATCTTTTGTCTAGCCTACAGAAAGACAAATACTGGACGATCTCACTTATGTGAAATATAGAGCAGAATGGTGGTTGCCAAAGACTGGGGGTGGGGAATGGGGAAAGGGAGGATGTTTCTCAAAGGGTCCAAAATTTCAGTTAGAAAGGAGGACTAAATTTTTGAGATCTGTTGCACAGCAAGGTGACTATGGTTAATCATAATGTACTGTATGTTTCAAAATGGTTGAAAGAATAGATCTAAAATGTTGTCACCTCAGAAAAGTAGGTGAGATGATAAATATGTTAATTAGCATGATTTATTCTTTCTACACTGTATACATGTATCAAAATGTCACATTGTAAACTGTAAATAAATACAATTACTACTAGTCAATTAAAAAAAATTACCAGTTACCACTAGGTAGGTGAGGATATTGACTAGGAAAGTACATAAGGATTCTTGTATGTTGAGGCAAATGTGCTTGCTGTATCTTTTTTTCTTTTTTTGAGACAGGATCTCACTCTGTCTCCCAGGCTGGAGCGCGATGATACGATCACAGCTCACTGCAGCCTTGATCTCTTGGGCTCAGGTAATCCTTCCGCTTCAGCCTCCCAAGTAGCTGGAAATACAGGCACGTGTCATTATGCCTGACTAATTTTTTGATTTTTTCTATAGAGACGAGATTTCGCTATGTTGTCCAGGCTGGTCTCAAACTCCTGGTATCAAACAATCCTCCCAAAGTGCTGGGATTACAGGCATGAGCCACTGTGCCAGGCCACATGTGCTGTATCTTGATCTAGGTGATTACTGGGATATACGCATCCAATAAAATTCATCAATCCATACACTTAAGATTTGAACCTGTTACTACATGTGTGTTACACATCCATGAAAAATAAACTGGTAGATAAAAACAAAAAAAAAAGTTCTACTTAGCCTAGAGCCAAAAGCAGTTCCAAGATTTTTTATTTTCCTTTTCAGTGTCTTTGGTGTGCTCATTTATGTAAATTCCCAAACATTTATCAACTAAATCATTTTTTAGCCCGTGTAAAAGAAAACACATCATTGTCAAAGATGAAAAGTGCATAGATACTTTATGGGTTTACTTAGGATGGAAATTTCATTACCTCTGGGACTAGGCCTCATTTGACACATTGTTAGGCTAATATGACAATGACTGACCCGGTATTAAAATACCTGTGTGTTGGTGGCAACTTTGAGGGAAAATTAGCACATAGGACCTCACTGGTGAGGAGGAGGGTCATAGTGTCATTTTTGCAATACAACTTTAAAACAACAAAAAATCCATTTGAGGTTAGGTTGAGAGGATCAGTCAGCACAATTAAGCTTTTGGCTGCCAAAGGTGAGGGGCATTGGAAGATCAATTTGAGTCACCAAATTACCTCATTTTATCTGAATATTAGCCTGCAGACAGGGAATGGCATCAGTCAATAAGTGGGGGCATGAAGCATGTTGAAGCTGGAGAAATCCGTTTTGCAGAACAAGGCTAGGCAATTAAAATGTTTGACTACTTGTCCTTAACATAATTTAAAAAAAATCTATATAGTGGCTAAACATTTTTCATGAAGCAATTTGTCAAATTTGTCTAAATATGAAGACATTTAAATAAAAATTATATCTTTTTTATCTGCTTTAGTATGTAATTATCATTTTTAAAGGTCTGTCATTAAATCCTAAATGCTTTAAATTCTAAATAAAGATAAATTTTATTTTATTTTATTTTTGTTTGGGGTCTCACTCTGTCACCCAGGGTGGTGAGCAGTGGTATAATCACAACTCATTGTAGTCTCGACCTCCGGGACTCAGGAGATCCTTCTGCCTCAGCCTGCTGAGTAGCTGGGACTACACGTGTGTACCACCACAACAGGCTAATTTTTAAAAATTATTTTTGTAGAGATGAAGTCTCACTATGTTGCCCAGGCTGGTCTCAAACTCCTGACTGAGCTCAAGCAATCCTCCTGCTTTGCCCTCCCAAAGTGCTGGGATTATAGGCAAGAACCATCATGCCCAGTCAGAAATTTTAATTTTTAGATGATTACTTTTTATATATGCATACAAGCATTTTAAACAAATTGTAAATATTTAAATTTTCCTCATCATAAAAGAGTAAGATGTATTAGATGTATGACTATAGCAATTTGAATAGTATGGGTTTTTGACAAATTTTTTTTTTTTTTTTTAGAAAGCAGGATTTATTGAGAGGACAGAAAAGCTCCCATAGTGGCAGGGGACCCAAAGGGGTTACCCTGACAAAAATTATTATTAGTTTTGAAGAGGACAGCTTGTTTTGGATTATTGGATTTCTATATGTAGTATTCAGTAAAATAGAAATATTTTCGTCCCCCCAAATTAAAAAAAAGTCAGACAACTGTTGTATCTTATTTTTTTTTTTTTTTTAGGTAAAAGTGACATCTTGCTAGTTTAACTAGTTCAGTTTTTAAACACAAACAT
This sequence comes from Carlito syrichta, assembly GCF_000164805.1. Lineage (NCBI taxonomy): Eukaryota > Metazoa > Chordata > Mammalia > Primates > Tarsiidae > Carlito > Carlito syrichta. The sequence goes on along the minus strand of NW_007252238.1, from coordinate 172,844 downwards.
ATTCATTATATAACATGCTAATTTTCTTTGTCCTTTTATCATGACTTAGCTACGCCCATACAGTGGTCCACAGATCTTTTTCTTTTTACCCTTAACTTCAGGCATATATTGTGCGTGTGTTTTGTGTGTGTGTGTTGTGTGTGTGTTGTGTGGGTGTGTGTGTGTGTGTGTGAGAGAGAGGAGAGAAGGGGGGAGAGAGAGAGAGAGAGAGAGAGAGAGAGAGAGAGAGAGAGAGAGAGCGTGAGCGTGAGCATGGACGAATGCTATGGTTTCAATGTATGCCCCCTCCAAAACTCATATCGAAATATAATTGCCATTGCAACAGTATTAAGAGGTGGGACTTTTAAGAGGTGATTAGGCCATGAGTCATTTGCCCTCCTAGGTGGGATTAATGCTGTTACAAGAGGATGAGTTTGGGCTCCTTTTGCTTCTTTTTGCCCCTTTACCTTCCACCATGTGAAGATGCAGCAAAAAGGCCCTCCTGATGCTGGCACTTTGATATTAGACTTCCTAGCCTCCAGAACTGTGAGTCAATCAATTTTTGTTTATGCATTACCCCGTCCGTGGTATTCTGTTATAGCAGCATGAATGAAGAGAGAGAGAGAGAGAGAGAGAGAGAGAGAGAATATGTATGCGAGAGAATGCGTGTAAATGGGGAATTCACAGAAATTCACCAAGACTAAGTGAAACCAAAGAATGTGAACTTTACATCAAATTTTATACCTGGTTGACTACAAAAATAGTCTTTGGAATACATTAACTTGAGAAAATTGCTTGATGATGGAGAAATCTCTTTCATTATGAAGAATGAAAGTCTATAGTATGTAGTTACTACCATATATTATGGTAGGAGTATCATCCTTTGGCACAATGATGGAAACCTAGATACGGAAATACGAAGAATTATCTCAACCTTTCATGATTGAAATTTGGTTGAACATATGGATAAACATCAAGACAGAACTTTGTTAAACACATTACTCATCTTTACTGCAGAAGACAGCTGATTTGTCTTAACTCCTGGCTTTGTTTGGTATAGATGGCTTTGCTACAGCTATCATAGAAACCGTTCATTTATTCCTTCATTCTTTTGTTCATTTGTTCATTCTTATGGAAAATATTTATTGAGTGCCAGTTATGTATTAGGCAAATGCTCAATTCTTTAGAAAAAGTAGACAAAGTCCCTTCTTTAAGGGTGCTTATATTAGACGAGGGAGACAGACAGAAAACAACTAAACAAACAAATGAACAAGATACTTTCGAATGGTGAAAAGTGCCATGAAGAAAATAAAGCTGAAATGGAGGGAGAGCGCTACTTAGTAGAGTGATCTGGGAAACCGACTCTGAGGCAATGACATAAAAGCTGAGTCATGAGTGACAAGTTGAAGCAAACCAGGCCTCAACCCGAGGGCAGACTTCTAGGTAGAGGGAGCAGCAAAGTACAGGAGCCCCAGCATGGACCAAGTAGGCTTATCTGAGGGGTAGAAAGAAGGTTGGTGTGTGGCTTCAGAAGAAGGGTCACATGAAGGAGTGTAAAGAGAAAGGAAACATGGCCGAATCACACAGGGTCTTGGAGGATATTCTTAATCTTATTTAGGGCATACATTGTCCACTGTGTGTTTGTCAACAGAGCATTGACAAAAACAGTTATAGAGTAAAAAAACCTGTTCAATTGGCGGTTTCTTCTGTTCTTTAAAAAAATCAGTTTATTTTTTTCTCGTTGAATTGATTAAAAAAAAAATTATTTGTGCTTCCGGTAAGCAGCACATTTGGGTGTGTCTTGTGTTGAAGACGAAAAGAAAAAAGTAAGGAACACACTTTTCTTTGCTTTTTAAAACTCACTATGTCACAACAAGGAGATGGTCAAGCTAAAGGCAGTGGTTCTTTAGTTCCACTGAACTTTGGATGCACTCTTTAACAAAGACTGCATGGCCAGTTGTATCATAAAGCTTAGCACATCTTGCTCAGGAATGTCGGACAATCTGTAATTTCATTGTGTATGATTCATATTCTCATGATGGAGCTGCTAGTAAACCTTTGAGGCTAGTGAAATATGGACAGTAGCCCAAGCATGTCGAGTATGGACATGTCCTCAGAAAGCAGGTTCTTCCGAGGAGAAGTTCAGAGGAGGAACTGAGGTCTGCCTACTGTGAGCTATATAATCAGTTAGTATCATAAGCAGAGGGCTCATCAGCGGGCAGGCTTTCAGGGACAGTAAATTCTTCATGTTTATCTAGATTCTTTTTGCCTGCAAAGCTGAGAGAGAGCAACTTGTGACTTGTTTGAGTGCGATGTGAAGTTTTACCTTTGTTTCCCTCAAAACAGCAGTATACTCACTTCTTTTCTTTCCTAATGACTATTCATAAAAAATACAAGGAATCTATGGGGCTTAGTAAAAGGATGTATTTCATAACCTGAAACAGTCAAAACTAGTCTTTATCTAATAGTCTTTCCTTGTCACATTTAATTTCTCAATTACTTGGTCAATAAATATTTGTTTTAAGTGATAATAATTTGCCCGAAGCAACTTTGCTCCATTCTGTCTAAAAAAAAATTCTTTTTTTTTTTTTAAGTCAAGATCTTACTCTGTTGCCCAAGCTGGAATGTAGTGGCACGATCATGGTTCACCACATCCTCCAACTCCTGGGATAATGAACCTCTTTCATCAGCCTCCCAAGCAGCTAGGACTACAAGTGCATGCCATTGCACTCAGTTAATTTTTTTGTTTTTATTTTTTGTAGAGACAAGATCTTGCTATGTTGTCCAGGTTGGTCTCAAACTCCTGAACTCAAGCGATTCTCCTGCTTCCACCTCCCGAAATGCTGGGATTATAGGTGTGAGCTGCTGCACTTGACGTTCTGAATAAATTTTAAACTTAAAGGATTTTATGTGCTTCCTCGATAGTATTTATTAAAAATTATTCTTTTGTACTATTTGAGGTATTAGCTGTGCTTTTGCCACTGTATATATTTTATTCTGATATAATCACTAATATCCTTTGATAATCTCTTGGGAGATGGGTGTAATTGAAGCTTCTAAGGCCAATGTTTATAAGTTTGAGTCATTTAACATTTTTCTTTGTTATTTATTTTCAGTCATCAAATAGAAGTTATATATATTTATCATATACAACATAATGCTTTGAAATATGCATACATTGTGGAATGGCTAAATTGAACTAATTAACGTATGCATTACCTCATCTATTTATCATTTTTTTGTGTCGAGACACTTAAAATCTGCTCTCTTAGCAAATTTCAACGATATAATACTTTGTTATTAACTATAGTCATCACATTGTACAATAGAGACCTTGAATTGATTCCTCTTGTCTAACTGAAACTTGATACCCTTTGACCTACACTTCTCCAACTCACCCCTTCCCTCTTGCCTCCAGGTTACCACCATCTACTCTCTATTTTTATGAATATGACTTTTTTAGATTCCACATAAAAGTGAGATCATGCTGTACTATCCTTCTGTGCCTGGCTTATTTTGTTTAATGTAATGTTTTCTAGGTTCACCCATGTTCTATCAAATCTTGTCATCTGAGACAAGATTTTCTTCTTTTTAAAACCGGCATTAAGTCATATTTAGAAATTTGGGCAACTGAACGCCCTTCTCTTGAGTGGAAACAAGATTTTCTCACCTCGAAAGTTAGACTATGAATGAACCTCCTTCTCCCACCCCTTCTCCTCTCCCATTTATGAGTCATGTTCTTCTATATTAACCGTGGTAGAAAATCTACTAGTGAATTTTATCTATGGAACTGGTTGAAAGTGCAAAGATACATAGCAAAAAAAAAAAAAAGCAAAACTGCACTTTCTCTGTGGCAATATCTTCCTCCATCATTACTTCTCTTGTGAAACACTGCTTCATAAGAAGCAATGATTCAACAGCTCTCTAAACTATGGGCTAACATGACACATTGTATGATGGCCATGTTCTATGTGAGACATTTTTGTGGACTCCCTGTGGGAAGATAACATGGGATGGTGGCACGTACATGGGTCTTACTATCTCTGTGACCTCAGACAAGTTACTCACTTACTAAGGAAACTTCATTTGACATTGGTGTATGTATTAGTTAAAGTTCTCTGGAGAGACAGAACCAATAGGATATAGATATGAGAAATTTTTTTATGGGAATTGGCTCAAGTGATTATGGAAGTTGGAAAGTTCCATGATTGGCCACCTGCCTGCTGGAGAACCAGGGAAGCCAGTGGTGTAATTTAGTCTGAGTCTGAAGGTCTAAGAACCAAGGAAGCTGATGGTATAACTTTGAGTTCAAGTTCAAAGGACTGATTACTGGGCTGGGAGAGGCCTATATTGGTGTAAGTTGAGGTCCATAGGTCCAAGAATCAGAACCTCCAATGTCCAAATTCAGGAGCATATGGATGTTCCAGATAAAAAATGAGAGTTTACCCTTCTTCCACCTTTTTGTTCTATCAGGACCCCCTATGAATTGGGTGATGCTGTCAACACTTGTTGAGGGCTGATCTCTGTTACTTGGTCTACTGATTTAAATACTAATCTTTTCCAGAAACGCCCTCACAGACGCACACAAAAATAATGTTTTTACCCGCTATCTGGCCTCCTTTAGCCCAGTCAAGTCAACACATAAAATCAACCATCATAATTATAAAATGGTGATAATACCTACTGGAAGGTTTTTGTGATCTTAAACTTGATTAAGTATGTATAGTTCCTGGTAAATAAAAACCACTTTACAAAAGGTGGACTGTTACTGTCACTGTGTAAACTTAGTCTAACTGATGAATAATATTACTGACTAAAATCTTGAGGTCTTCAGCAGGGAGGGAAAGATAGCTTTCTCTCTCTGGTCTCTTTTCATCATTCTAAGATAACATCCTTTTGCTTCTGTCTCCTTTAAAAAATATTTCACATTTTAAATGGTGAGTCATAGACATATCTAACTTCTCTCTAGAGTGAATGTCCCAATCTAGTATAAACCAGTCAAGACATTCCTTAAAAATTGATCATGCAATTGACTAGTATTCAGTTTTACTCCTTCCAATCTTGGTATCTAAAGGTAAAAATGATAATTATTTACATAGTGCTAAGAAGAATTCCATAAATTATTTTTTAAAATGTTACCTCACAGATAGAGATATAGAACAATCTGGAAACGTTTTTCTTTTTGAACCAGGGTTAATTTTCTCAGTCAGATATGTGAAGATCCTCTTCAATGAGGTCTTGCTATGTTGCCTGGGTTGATCTTGAACTGCTGGGCTCAAGCGATCCTCCTACCTCGGCCTCTCAAAGTGCTGGGATTATAGGTGTGAGACCCTGCACCCAACCTTATTTTGAAAGATTATAGAAGTTCTACAGGGGGGAACAAAAAACATATACACATTTTTTTTCTTTACCAGGTAGCAGTGTTTATTTATGCTGGCACTGGCTCAGTGGATTCGCATTTGTATACACATTTTAAGAGATGTTATCTATATATTACTTTATGAAGTTGAATTAAATTATGGTAGCAATGTGCAGTATGATGTTTTCTCAACTATGCTTCCACTATTTTCTTTGACTGTCCTACCTGTAGCATGATGACACTAGCATTCATTTGATTAACGCCACCTTTTGAGCGAACATCATACATAAAATGTGTATACATTTTTTGGCACCCCTGTATATGGTAAATTTGTCAGATGAACCACCAGCCAAAAGTGCTGATACTTTTAAACAATGATAGCCTTTTCTCCATTGGCCAATAACTTGTTTATCATTTATGTCTGAGTCCTCCACAGAATGGTCTTTAACGTCCATACTTCTATCAACATTCTATACATTATTATTTAGGTATTCTCTGAGAAGATAGAAGCTTTTTCTTCAGTTCTCCTCTTTTCTTTCTGAGCTCTTACCAGAATTTTTTGAAAAGTTCCTTTGTGGTAATATCTGCTTCTTCAAGCATACAACTCAAACCCTTTTCTTCTCTACTCATTACCTGGTGACAAAACCACAGTCACAGTTTTTGGGTATTTGTTAAAGCAGTACCACACTTCTTGTTACCAATTTGTGTCTCAGTCACTTTGGGCTGCTATAACAAATTACCACAGTCTGGATGGCTTAGCAACAAATATCTATTTCTCACAAGTGCTGAAGACAGAAAAGTTTGAGAACAGGATGCTAGCATGTTTGATTTCTGGTGAGGGTCCTCTTCTGGCTTCCTGACATGGATGAAAATGAGAGAGAGAGGGAAGCAAAGCTCTTCCTCTAAGAACATTAATCTCACTCATGGGGGCCCCACCTTCATAGCCAATTATTTCCCAAAAGGCCCCCCTTCAAATACCATCACATTGGGCATCAATATATGTATAAGGAGGGACCAAAAAATCCCTGGAACTTATAAAAAATTCTGTATTTATTCTTACATGTTTACAATTTAGTCACCTTCAAGGTACTCTCCATTTGGTGCAATATACTTATTGAGATGCATTTTCCTCTGCTTAAAATAGTTTTTGAACTCATATATTTTGATGACTTTTAGTGTTTCTGCCGTTTTTTGTTTCACCTCTTCTACATCGATAAAACAGTTTCCTTTGAGGAATTTTTCATCCAGGGAAGCAAAAAAAGTCACTCAGGACGAGATTGTGTAAATAGGGAGGGTGCAACATGGGGGTCATGCTCTTTTTGGTCAAAGAACTGCTGAACACTCAGCATTGTGTGAGCTGGTACGCTCATAAATCACTCTTTATGTAATGGACAAATGCGTTGAAAAAAATCTCAAAAAAAAAAAAAAAAAGAAAGAAAGAAAAGAATTCACTGAAGCTGAAAGCAGCCTCTCACAACAACGCTAGCTGGTACACTGATGCCTGTGCGTTCCTAGAACACTTAGCTAGCCGGGGAAGCTTGTGCTACAAGGGGCTCACCCTCCACAATATGATTCCAGTTTTTTTTTGAGAGCCCCCCGCCCCTCACATATGGGGAACGTAAACATTCTATCGGTATCCCTTCCCATTTGTAAAATAGACTCCACTCCCTTTCTTTGGTTACTGTTTACTCTGGAAAGTTTATCATTTGCTCCATGCTCTTAATTGCTTTTCCTTGTAATCATCTTCCAAAATCAGGCTTAAGTGATTGCTCACTTGAAGTGTAATCCCTGGGATAGTAGAAGGCACCCCTCTCCTTCCCAGTGCTTCCCCCCTTGCAGTTTTACACTTATTTGTTGCTTGTGTAGTTTTTGTATTTGTCATTTCTCCCCTCCATTCTAAACCCCAAGATTGCAAGATCAGTAGCTGAATTTGCTCATGGTTTACCCTCAGTGTCTATCTCAGTGCTGGCACATAGAAGTCACTCAGTAAATGCTTTGTTTTAAGACCAAAAGCCCCATGAGGGCGGACATAATGTCTATAGTGTTCACATTTGTATATCCAGTGTCTAATTCAATAAATGCTTCTTAGATGAATACATAAATCTTATTTCAACCTTCCAACCACTCTTTAAGAGAAAACTATAAGTGAACAGCTCAACTTTCCATCCTTATAATTTGGTGGAGTTTGACTTGAACATAATACTTCTCTAAATCTAGTACTTATTTATTCCTTATTCTCCTTCAGAGGCACACAAATTCTGTTCTCCTGTCTTTCTGTTTATTGGTATTTCTGTCTTTCTGTTTATTGGTATTTTACTATCATTCCTAAGTATTCCTCTTTTCATTATCTACTATAAAATGTATCCATTGTGAAATGTGAGATAAAGATCCTACCTCTCATTAAGCAGATATAGATACACATCATTCGTCCTTATTAAGTGACTTGACACACTTATCAGTGTTTCTGTGCTCAGGTGAAGGCTTCATGATACACATGACAAAATATCCAGAAAACGGTCTGCATAATTTACCAAGTTATATTGCCTGTCTTACTCGAACTCATTTTTTCTGAGACCACAGTTTTAGCTGGTTGTTCATCTGACAAGTTGAACATTTAGAACTGCTGTAATCTTTCAAAATAAGGAAGAAGATCCTCACACATCTGACTGTGGAAATCAACTCCAGACCCAAAGAGAAAAATGTTTCCGATTCTTCTGTAGTACTTCTAGGTGTGAGAGCATCAGTATCTGATCTTCAGTTTTTTTAATTTACTATGGGATATTAATACCCATCTCATAGGGTTATTTTGAAAATTCAAGTGAATAAAACTAAAGGAAATATGTGGATACTTTCCTCCAATAAAATGATTTAGAAATATAAACTATTATTTCATGGGTAGATACAGAAGCTGGCTAAATTTTCTTATTGGATAAATCTTTCTAAATTAGAGAATCATTTCAATTTTTTGTCTTTTTCTCTCCCTTTCTTCTTCCCTTCTTCTTTTATTGTCACTCCCAGTGTCTGCTACGCTTCCTAACCTGTTCCAATAATCCGATAACTCTACCAATTATATTCTCTCTTTTTCTCTCTGATGCATTCTACCTTCCACTTCTAAAGTAATCCCCCTTACACCTTTTACACTCTTTCCTGCTTATACCTCTTCTGCAAGGTCAATGACTTGATTGTATTCTTTTTTGCATCCCATCCCTAGTTCCTGGAATAAAGTAAGTGCTCAATAATGCTTATTTTTAGTTTGTTTAAGCAGCAACACCTGGTGGTCTAGAGCACAGTAGTGTCTGAATTTGAGCTCACCATTCAGGTGATTCTTAAGACCATCCATTGGGATATGAAAAGAAAATTTTAGAACTCGATTCCTAATTAGCTTTCCAGTCACACATTTTAAAATTTGTAATTTATATTTATACTTAGCATATATCTATATTTGCATAGCAGTACATGTATATATAGCTAAGTAAATAAACATGTTGAGATTACATGCTCACAAATGTTTCTGATTGTACTGAATAGCTATTTGCTGCATTAATGCCATGGAACAAAGATTCCCGCAGTGTCAGAAGCTTATAATAATAAACTTTTACTTCTTTCTGGGTGCACTGAGGTTGGCTGTGAGTTTCCTCTGGTTGTGAGTTGTCTGGGTTCATCTCTGGGATCTGGTTTAGATATAGGTCTGCTTGATGTCACTACTTATTCTGGAGTTAATCAGAAAAAATGCTTCACATGGTGAAGCAGATGACTATAACAGGTTTGGCAGAATCTCAACCTTCCTCTTAAATTCTCAGCTGAAACTAATGCTCCATTTCTTCCACTTGAATTCTACTGGTCACAGTCAGGCGCCTACCTGAGCATCATGCCAGTGGGGTAAGTCAGATATTTGTATCTGAAAGTGAAGAGGAGAGTGAAAATTTGCTGAAGAATAGGCCAATCTACTACTCTGATAAGAAAAATAAGTACAACCCTATGTTCATCGATCTTGCCCTAAAGGATGAAGTGCAGCTCTGGTCCAACTTTTTCTTTCCAGTTTCATCTCTCAGTGCTGTTCTTCATACATAATATGACCTTGGGAGTCTGGCTTAATTGAATGCCTTCCTCAAAATACACTGTCAAAATTTCCACCTCTGACTTTTTGGGTAGTAATCTTGACTATGATGCAAGTTGTTGCAGGTGGAGGAAGGATTTCAACTCACCACTTCCAAGTAGAGCAAGAGGTAGTCTGGGCTGGGCTGGAGTTAGACTCCAGTAGTCAGTATGCTCTGAGGACAGCAATGAGGTGTGTGTTGAGAGAGGCAGCTCTCAGTTTCAGTAGAGTTCGGAGTTACTGCTGATCATGGGAGTGCAGGTGTCCATGCAAAGAACTCCAAAGTTCAGGCTTAGCTTTTGGGCTTGGTAGAGTACCTGACATCTGGTAGGTAGGTACTCAAAAAAATGGTTGAGATTTATGAACCTTGGACCATCTCCACGGTTACCACCCTGTTCTGAGCCACTGTCATCTTCCATTCAGATATTTGATATAGCTGGTCTTTCTGTTGTCATATTTGCTCTGATAAAGTCTATTCTCAAGTCTCGTCACTCCTTTGCTCAAAACTTCTGATTGTTTTCCTTCTCACTGGGAGCTGATGTCCCCACAGCAGTCTACAAGCCCCTGTATAATCCAGTCCCTGTTAGTCTCTCTCTGCATGTCTTCTACAACTTGATTTCCTCTCCCCACCCCTGCTACTCTGGCCTTCAGGTCATTCCTTGAAGATATAATTCCTCTAGCTCATCAGTCATACCCTTGCACAGACAGTTCCCTTGACCCAAATGATATTTACAAGACTCACGTGACTTAATCCCTTGGCTCTCTCATGGCTTTGTGAAATGTTGTCCTGGAAGTGCTTCCTGCCTACCCTGTCTGCAATTGCACTTCTCCAACACAACTCTTGTTCTCTTCCACTATTACATGTAAACACATGTAATATTTATTACAAATTTCTCCATAGCACTTCTCATTGACTGATAGATGCTTAATTTTTATTTGCTTATGGTCTGGTTCCTACAGTAGAGTGTAAATTCGATGAGAGCTTTTTGTTTTTTTCACTTTAGCATTAAGAATCAGTCTCACATATAGTAGGCCTCAATCAATATTTGCTCAGTTAATGAAACTTTCACTGTCTTGTGTAGCCAAAGCAATGTCTTTTTCCTTTATTTTCCCATAACTCATCCTCTGTACCTGTTTTATAGTATATGTTGTGTTCTAGCAGCATAGAATTAATGTGTATGTTGCTTGTCTCTCCCACCAAGAAGGGAACTTAGTGCTGAGTTTTGCATGTATTTAATACATTTTTAAAATGAATCAAATTTATGCCCTTGGAGATATTATCATTTTACTTTCTTTGCAGAACTATTGTTATCCCACATGGAGACTGATTACTTCTTGGACACCTAGGAGCTATGCCTTCACTGTTTGTGTGGACAGCCTGTTCAGACACAGGCTTTTTACATTTGCTCAGTCTTCCATATTTTAAAAGGTTACTCTTTCTTTGGACTTGGATGTTCATTTTATTGAGAAGCATAGGATGCTTGACATGGCTAGAACATTCCCAACTTTCAATAATGATTCAAGTTAGGTCAAGAGAGTTTGAAACTACATATTCTATGCTATAGTATTTAAAAATGATTTCACCATGAAAAAGTAACCAAAATAGAGTAGAGAATGGGGATGGGAAAGAGAAAAAAATAGAGGGTCTATTCAGGTTAGGATCCAGGTGCTACTCACTTAAAAAAAAAACACAAACAACTTTGTTGATCTACTCCAAGAAGGGGCACTGGAGAGACCAAAAAGTATTTCTAGGTTTTCCTCTATAAATAGCTACTGTGTACATTGTTCAGGTTGTGCACAGCACAAGGGCACCATGACAATGGGGGTTGCGTTCATGTATAATTAAATTGAAATTTTGAGATTATTTTATGCTCATCGTTGACTCCAAATAAGGATAATCTGCATATTTGTTATGACAGTTTTCTGGTTTGTGACAGTAAGGCATTTGCTCTACCAAAATCAGCATTATGTGACAAATTTCCAGTAGACAGAAATATAGTGTTTTATTACAACAGAGAAGATACTTATCATTCTGTTTTGTCTTACCAGAGAGGAATGAGTTTAATAATAATAATTTTATTGATTTAACAATCTAGGTCTCTAAACATGGAATTTTTTATTTATTTCTATAAATAGCTTTTAGAAAAATCCTCTACTGGTTTTAGTAGAGTGACTCAATAGGGTGTTTTATGCTACCATTTTTACTACCTACTGTTTGTTTCCTGAACTAGAATTGTACAACTAAGTTACCTATTAATATTTAAATTCTTACATTATGATACACATTGCTATATAATGATTCATTTTTCATAGATAATCCAGAAATTATGTTTTACATTAAAATAAATTAGAGATTACCATGTAACATTTTATTATTTTTTTATTTTAAAGATGTGGAGTACAATTCAGGGTTAGGTACAAATGTTCGTTATATAGGTACCCTCGTTGATGAGGTGTGCCCCGCACTCCCCTGACAGTTTCCCACTACTAATCCTGCCCTCCCCTCCCCTCTCTCCTGGCAGTTTCTCACCACTGCCAACCCCTTTCTTATAATATTATGATAATTGTTCAAGGTCCATCTATGATTAGAACATGTGATAGTTCTTTGTTTCTGTGATAGAAACTTAGTATTTTTTTTAATTTACAAAAATTTTTTATTTGAAAGATGTGGGGTACAATTCAGGGTTAGGAATAAAAATGTTCATTTTGCAGGCACACTAGTTGATGAGGTGTGACCTCCACTCCCCTGGCGGTTTCCTTCTACTGCCAGTCTGGCCTGCCAACCCCTGCCCTCTGGCAGTTTCCCACTACTGCCAATCCTTTTCTCACAGTATTACAATAATTGTTCAAGGTCCACTTATGAGTGAGAGCATGTGATACTCAGTTCTTTGTTTCTGTGATAGATCACTCAGTATTACAGATTCTAAGTCCATCCAAGGTGCTGCAAGGTTCATATTTTTGTCCTTCTTTATGACTGTGTAATATTCCATTGTGTATATATACCACATTTTAAAAATCCAGTCCTCTTTTGATGAGCAGCACGGTTGGTTCCATGTTTTTGCTATTGTGACAAACTTTTAGGAAAGATGCTATATCCTCTCAGATGTTGAAAATAAAAGTTAAATAAATTATCAACACCAGGAAAAGAAATAATTGGGAAACTGTTAGAAAATAAATTAAAGAAGAATTTTGTCTAGTTAAATAAATTTTCTGAAGAAATATGTGCAATGACTGAACAAAAGAGGAAAGATTTTCTGAGTTATTCTTTCTGGAAGACTGTGGCAAATAGATGTCATTAATGGAGCAGAATGTAATTTTCTACTCACCTCTAAGTCAAGTCTAAATGAAGAATTTCAAGAACAACTTGAAGGGGATCCTTGTCCCCCAGTCTATTCAACTGCATATTCTTTTATTTGATCCAGGTTCATGGCCATCTAATTTGAATATCAGAAAAAGAACATGACATTTGTTGAAAATTATCCAATTCTTGTCATAAAGTAAAATGTTCAAAAAATCAGCCAGATGTGGTAGCGCATGCCTGTGATTCCGGCTACTTGGAAGGCTGAGGCGGAAGGATCGCCGGAGCCCAGCAGGTGGAGGCTGTGGTGGCCGGGAGCTGCCACTGCGCTCCAGTCTGGGCAACAGAGTGAGAGTCCAACTCCTCAAAAAAAAAAAAAAAATGTTCAAAAAGAAACTCTAGGTAAGAATATTTCAGAAATGATCACACACATATTCTCCCAAATGTCAAAAAATGATTAGATTATGGGTATGCTACCTATATTATAAACATTTTAAGGATAGAAAAAATCCACTAAATAAGAAAGTGTACAATTCTGTTAGTGTTTATTATGTTTTTAAAAGTAAATATGAAAAAAGTGAAATGTACATGAACAACAATATAAATATTCCAAATTGGAATCATATAGAAAATCTCATAAATATTCATGTACCAAAGATTATATGGAGAAGAGAAAAGTATTGCCATGCTATGATTGACCTTTTAATGTATATGTGATTCAGTTTTAGGCAAGGTTATATCTAGCACTGAAAGGATTCCTTAAAAAATTTTGAGAGATAGTGGTGATTTACTGTATTTTATAGAAATGATAGCAGAATTTTATGACATCATGGAAGACATTTACTCAGAATATAACATTGGCAGCATAACATATTTCTTAGGGGTAGAATACAAAACCCAAACTGCATACTTGTAACATAATCATTTGGATAAAAATAAATGTAAGATTTAACAAATATTTTAGATAAAAATCTCTGATGTATACCAAGTAGATAACAATTATTGTTAGATTTGTAGATTACAGAAATGCATATATTTCTATATGTGAACTCTCGAGTTGGAATTTTGCTTAGTAATTAAATAATTAAAGAAGAATTATGTATATTGTGGGTGTCAAAAAATGACACTTTTAAAGCAATGTTAAGAGATGTTTGCTGTAATCAGAAGTGTCTGGATGCTGATGATAACCACTTTGAGCACCTCTTGTAATTGCAGAATTCAAATATGATTTGTATTCATCTTATTGAGTATTACAATTTATAGAGTTTTTAAAAATGTGTATGCACATAATGACTCAAAAAAATAATAAAGACAAAAATGATTAGAGAAGTCAGAGATATGACAAATTCAGATAGAAAATATAAGATTGAGCTGGGCTCGGTGGCTCAGCCTGTAATCCCGCGCCTTTGGGAGGCTGAGGTGAGTGGATTGCCTGAGCCCGCGGGTTCGAGACCCGCCTGGGCAGGCGAGACCTCATCTCTACAATAAAATCAAAAAATCAGCCGGGTGTGGTAGTGCACGCCTGTAATTCCGGCTACTCAGAAGGCTGAGGTGGAAGGATCGCCTGAGCCCAGCAGGTCGAGGCTGCGGTGGCCAGGAGCGGCCACTGCACTCCAGTCTGGGCGACAGAGTGAGACTCCAACTCAAAAAAAAAGAAAATATAAGATTGTCCACAAAAGCCTTTGTTTCTCGATCTGTACATTCCTCAAACTTAATAGTTATAAGTTCAAGAGAGCTATTGTACAACCTGATGGCTATAGTTCATGACAGTGTACTCCACTGAAAATATCCAAGAGAGGAGATTTTTAAGTATCCTTTAAGATTAGTATGTGACATGATACATGTGTCAATTGTTCAATTTAGCCACTGAACAATGTATTCATGTTTAAAACACCAAGTTGTCTGTGATAAATTTATATAATTTTTATTTGTTAATTAAAAATGAATAAAAATTTTTATGCCAACAGAATTCACTTATAACCTGAAAAAGCTAGATAGTTAACAATGCAATAAAATACTTTTTGACACCACTAGATTTTATTTATTTATTTTTTATTTGTATAAATTATGGGGTATATGTGCAATTTCGTTACATGCGTAGATTGTGTAGTGGTCAAGTCAAGACTTTTAGTGTACCCATCACTCAGATAACATACATTGTACCTTTTAAGTAATTTCTCATCAGTCACCCCCTCTCAATCCACTAAGTTTTAATTATCTTTCAATAAAACCGACTTTGAGAGGCAGAAACAGGATGATCACTTGGGCCCAGGAATTCAAGACCAACCTGGGAAATATAGTGAAATTTCATAGCTACAAAATAAATAAATAAATAAATAACTGAGTGTGGTGGTGCGCATCTGTAGTCCTAGCTACTTGGGAGGCTGATGCAGTAGGATCGCTTGAGATATCAACTACTTTTTGACTTTAACCAAACATTCTACTGTATTTAAAATACATTTACTAAATGCAAAAAAATTTTAAGTCCTTGTCAAATATGTGATGAGAAACCAGTTGATAAGATTATGTTACTAAAACCTAAGAAATGGTGCATCATTTAGAAATGGTGTGTCTTTTAGAAATTTGTTGTTGATGATATAAGTCCTAAATATATGGACATAGTAGCAATATGGACCTATAAAGCATAATAACATATACTAATTAGCACAGAAATAGCTGTGTCATAATAATGTATAATAATATAATTAATCACTTCTACTATTAATATATAATAATGATACAATACCATTATCATTTAAAAACTTTTAAAAATATTAAATGATTATCATGACTTTTTCAGAATTCTAGATCAAGAGTTGGCAAACTTAGTCTGTAAGAGGCCAGATATTAAATATTTTTGATTTTATGGGACATTTGGTCTCAGTTGCAATTACTCAACTCTGTTTTTGCAGTGCAAAAATAGTCATAGATAATATCTAAATAAATGAACATGACTGTTATGTCATAATTTTGAATTTTATATTATTTTGATTTGTGAACTATATTTGTTGCTGTTGCTATACTTGAGAAATAAATACTATATTAATTTTAAAACTTTTACATGGAGAAGAGATGCTTTTTTCCTAATTTGTATGAAGGCCCTGCATGGACTAATAGAAACCAGACCTTGCTGATGGGGTGAAGAGTCACATACAAGGACAGTCCTATGGGAGAGGAAATTCAAAGATGAACAAGACTTGGATCTTTCCTTTAAGTGCTTCTGTCCTAGTGTAGAGTTTTGCAGTTGAACATTTACTGTAAAGCTATACTTCCTGTTACTGTTCCTTCCAAGTGGTGTGGCAGTGATGTAATGCTCAGAATTTTACTTTAAAACAAAAGCAGCAATGTAAAACTACTCTAACTTACAGTGATTAAGCAAAGGAGGATGAAAAATGAACACCATTCAGTCTACTGTAAGGTATAAATCATTACATTGTATGAGTTTTTGATTGTTTATTCTACTTTGTATCTTTAACTGCACACAGGTAGAACCAAGCAGCATCACAAACCATGCTGGGATTAGCCTCATGTTTTAAGGGCAAATATTAGTCAGTTTGACAACTTGTTATTTTTGATAAGATCTGTCAGATCTACAGTCAACAAAAATATAAACTTCAGCTGTGTAATCTTCAGCTCTATAAACTGACAGTACCTGTCGGCATTATCATCAACAAAAACATAAACTTGAGGTAAAAAAATACTTTCCTCAAAGCCGGAACTTACTGTATTTTTGTCTAATTTCTAGAATTGTGCAAAAAAAATTTTTTAGAAATAAACTTTGAAACACATTGAGACCCTTTGGAGATAAGAGTTGTTTATGTACGAGTCAATGAAGAAAGTGTCAGAAGGGCCACAGACATGGAGATCTCATTAGAATTTGCTATTACCTTGAAGAATAGAAGTTCTTTAGAATATAAGAAGGGTTGGCTGAACTTGAGTGACATGAGTCACACCTGGAAACAAGGATCTGAGGAAGGTTCTTGCCTGGATGGTGTTGTGTAGATTGATGGCTCAGTATTGCATGCCAATCTGGTTATTGGTTCTTACTATAAGCCTTTGAAATCATGAGTATGTTAAGGTAGAGGAGATGCAATGCAACCATTCTTTTAAAAGTCTTTTAGATGTCTTTGACATATCCCCATACATTTTAAAGCTTTGTTTTTCTGTCCCCAAATCAGAAAGTTGAATAGGTCAGTGATAGAATATTCAGTCTGATAGTTGTCTGTGAATTTATAAGATAACTTGGCTCTGTCCTGGGTAATTCATTTTTTATATAATATGATGGACTTATTGACTCTTATAGGAATAAAGGCCAGACTTACTTAAAGCATATTAGGTGTTATTTGGTTTTCTTCCTATAGAAATCACATGAGCTATTCTTAAACTAGGATCTTCTATAAAAATTTCATAAAGTTGAAAATGAATATGCTGAAATAAATCTAAGAATATAAATAAATAAATTATAAAAATGAATAAAACAACATTCAAGATCAAAGTTTATTCTTCATAATAATGACTAGGTTGAGAAAACTACTGATATGATTTGTATGGAAAACTTGCTCTAGTTGATAACAAAAGAGAATAAATATTAGTAAATCAGGAAAGCAAAAGATCATTGATAACACAAACATGTTTTAAGAAACTTTTGTACTTTTATTCCTAGTCCATATTAACAAATTTGTTGCTCAAGTTAAATAATTGATTATAAAATCGATACAACTGAACACAAGAACTAAGGGATATTAATTAACTATTAAGAGAATAAAAATTTACTATGCAATTTAAAAATCGATAGTTGCTTGTGAATGTTTACATGACTGTGGAATTCTAAATTTCCAAATATATGCTCTTTGGCAGATATACTATTATAAAATATGTTACCTAATCCATTTAATATAGTAAATATAGTTTTGAATTCAATGATGAGAGTAATGTCAAATTATAAAAGTAAGAAAAAGGGCACTTATAGACAAATATTAAAGATAAAATAAAAAGTTATATAGCAGATAAATAATATGCTCTAATTAAATAGGAGTACTGCAGCAAAGTGGTGGTTCTATGTCACAAAAATGTCACATAGCAGATTAACAAGAAAGAAAACAAAAAGCCACAAACTGAGCTCAATTAATTCCAGGAAGGTATTGAATCAAATTTGCCATCTTTTCTTGATTAAATTGCTGAAGTGCAAAAGATGACTTTTAGGTATGCATGTAGAATGGAGAAACAGTACACTCACTTCAGAAATGCTAACATTGTTTCCTTAAACCAGGAGTAAGATGAGAATCACCATTGCTATCTAACATAACACTTGAAATACTGGCAATAGCTATTTGAGATAAAAAAATGATATAAAAATAGAATGAAAATTTTTTAGAAATAATTTTTTGATAAAAATATGTATATATACATTAGAAAATTCAAAGGTATTATAGAAATAATCAACACACTAGAATTGACAAATGAATTTAGCAAATTTCCAGAATATAAGATAAAGCCCCCAAAATATTACACATAAATTACTATTTAGCTATTACTTATTTTCATATATAAAGAAAAAATATTAATATGGGGCTATTAGTCTGTGTACCTAAAAGATTATTCAAAGTAAATGATAAGCCCCTATGAGAAAAATAGTCTAAATTGGTGGTTTAAAGTCCAAGTGGTTCAGGTGGACTTTAGGCTTTCTTTTAAATTGAGTTTCCAGCTGTATCATTTTTTGATTCTGAGCTTTCTATTATAAATGAAAATATTTGGATCGTATTTAACTAAAACTCTTTGGTAATTGCAAATATTATTCTTGTCTTCTTTACTCTTTTCTCTGAAGAAAAATGGTAAGGATCTGATTCTAAATCAGCTTTACAACACTTTTGGGGCCTAAGCTACTGAAAGATGGTAGCTTCTTTCATAAAGAATGACCTCTGTAATGGTTAATTTTAAATATCAACTAGACTGAATCAAAGAACACCAAGAGAAAAATACTGAATGCATTAATTCTAGATGTGTCTGTGTGGGATTTCCAGAGGAGATTGGTGTGTGAGTCAGTGGACTGAGTAAGGAAGATTCATTCTCAGTGTGTCAGATACCATCCAATCAGGTGGAAGCCCAAATAGAACAAAGAAGACAAAGAAAAATGGATTTTTCTCCTTCTCTTTCTCCTGTAGCTGACACATTACTCTTCCTATTCTTGGACATCAGAACTCTAGGTTCTTATACCAGCAGCTCCTGAGTTTTTCAGGCCTTTGGCCGTGGAATAAGAATTACACCATCTACTTTCCTGATTCTGAGGCTTTTGGACTTGGACTGAGCCATGTGATTGGCATTCCAGGACCTCCAACTTGCAGATGGCAAGTTGTGGGACTTCCCAGCCTCCATAATCATGTGGGCCAATTCCCCTAATAAATCTCCTCTCATTCATCTATCTATCTATCTATCTATCTATCTATCTATCTATCTATCTATCTATCATCTGTCTATCCATTCATATACTATTGATTCTGCCTCTATGGAAAACTCTGATTAGTATAGTCTTCTTACTAGAAAAACTAAAAATGGAGAAGTGGCTAATTTTTGTGGCTAATATATAAAAAATAATTTAATTTAATACTAATTAAGGTTAATGTGAAATAATTTATGAGCAAAGTTGCAAAAGAACAGAATAGACAGCCCAGAAATAGTCCCACAAAAAAGTAGTCTACTTATTTTTGGCAAAGGAGCAGAGGCAATTCAATGGAGAAAGGATATTTTCAACAAATGGTACTACAACTATGGGATGTTCATGTGAAAAATAAATAAATGAACAAATCTTGATACAGACCTTAGGCCTTTCACAAAAATTAATTTCAAATGAATCATAGACCTAACTATAAAATGCAAGAGGATAAAACTTCTAAAAGAAAATGCAGGAAAAAATATAGAGGGTTTTGGGATTGATGATGAGTTTTTAGATGCAGTGTGAAAAGTATGATTAATAAAAGAAAAAACATTGATGAATTGAATTTTATTAAAATTCAGATAATCTCCTCTGTGAAAAAACACTGTTAAGAGAATCAAAAGATAAACCACAGACTGGGAGAAAATATTTAGTGAAACTTTTATCAGATAAAGTATTTGTGTCCCCCCCAAAAAGAAAAAACTCTTAGAACTTGACAATAAAAACCAGACAACTCAATTAAAGCATAGGCAAAAGATCTGAATAGATGCCTCTCTGGAGACAATATACAGATGGCAAATATGCAGATGAAAAGACCATTATTTGTCATAAGGGAATTACAAATGAAACTACCTATCCCCAGTAAGAATGGCCATTATTAATAAAACAAAAAAACAAGAGATGCTGGTGAGGATGTGGAGAAAAGGGAACACTTCTACACTGCTGATGGGAATGCAAACTAGTTCAACCTCTTTGGAAAACAGTGTGGTGATTTCTAAAAGAACTAGAAATTGACTTTCCATATGACCCAGCAATCCTGCTGGGAATATATCTAAAGGAACTCAAGTCATTCTACCAAAAAAAATACCTGAACACGCATGTTTATTGCCGCACTATTGGCAATAGCAAAAAAGTGGAACCAACTATGCTGCCCATCAAAACTGGACTGGATAAAAAAAAATGTGGTACATACACATGATGGAATATTATGCAACCATAAAGAAGGACAAGTATATGGACTTTCCAGCAACTTGAATGAATTTAGAGTCTATAATACTCTGTGATCTATAACAGAAATAAAGAACTGAGTACCACATGTTCTCATTCATGAGTGGACCCTGAACATTTACCATAATGCTATAGGAAAGGAATTGGCAGTAGTGGGACACTGCTGGGAGGTGGGAGGGGGAATAACATCAGTAAGGGTACCTGATCTCAAACCAGGTGAAGTGAGGACCAAAAGGAGGTCCAAACTTTACCTGTACAATGACTACTTGTAGACCTAATCCTGAATTGTACCCCACATCTCTAGAATAAAAAAAATAAAAATATTTAAAAATAAAATGAAATACAGATGGTTAAAAAAATGAGATAACAGACACACCTATTAGAATGCATAAAAACTCCCCAAACTGACAGTACTAATTGCTGGTGGGGATACAAAGTGATAAAGACGCATTCATTGCTGGCGGGAACACAAAATGGTACATCACTATGGAAGACAGTTAGGCATTTTTTTAAAAACAAGGTTAAACATAATCTTACTATTTAATTCAGCAATTGTGCTTCTATGTATTTACTCAACTGTTTTTGAAATCTTATGTTTCACACAAAAACCTGCATACAAATCTTTAGAGCTATCTTATTTATAATTGTCAAAATGCCCTTTAATAAGTGAATGAATAAATGAACTGTAGTGCATCTGTTCAATGAATGATCATTCAGAACTTTTGAAAAAGTATCTATCAAGTCATGAAAATATTTGAATGAATCTTAAGTGCATGTTGCTGAGTGGGAAAATCCAGTCTTAAAAGCCTATATGCTGCATGATTCCTGTTACATGACATTCTGGAAAAGTCAAAACTATAGTGAGGCAAAAAGATCAGTGGTTGCTAAGGGTTTGGGGGAAGGGAGAGAGGGCTGAATAGCACAGGGGACTTCTTAGAGCAGTGAAACTATTTTGTATTACTCTGTAATTGTGGATACATGATGCTATACATTTGTCAAAACCCATTAGACTTTATGATACAAAGACTAAACCTTAATGCATGCAAATTCAAAAAAAAATCCTTTAGGCAGTTGAGTGATCCCAGAGTGGAATACAGAATGTGACAAAATGCATTTGTATTACAAATATATGTAACAACCTCACTGAAGGTGTAAGGGGAAAAGTTGCTGACCTAAGTATCTATGGAAATGAGTGGAGTCTGTAAGACTAAAAGCAGGAGAAACTGTATGTAGGTACTATATTCCAGTTGGGAAAATCATTCTTCCTGAAGAATTAGTTAAAAATTATGACATTACTATACATGTACACAGGAATTGATTAACTATTGAAATAAATGCCTGATGGAGGAGCCAGGTTTTCACTGATGCAGTAGGAGTATATGGACAAAGAAGAAGCTAGACTGATTCATGTGGCAATAGATTACATCAGTGTGAACTCATATTTTGCTTACTATTGATACAGATGGTTGCATTTGGAAATATTTGTAGCCATATTTGTGAAATATGTATATATATGGATTAGTTTACACCCAATATTTTCTTCTTCTGTCTGATGAGAGAGCTTAGAAGCAATGATATCCCATAGCAATAAGCACACCTATCACCCACATCTTGGTTTCTAATACCATTTTCCAATAAAAGGAACCACAGCTCCTTAGGGAGAAATGGCTGATTCTTGGACAGGGGAAGGAAATATACAAAATGAGCCAAAAGCATCTTGAGGTGCTGTAAAATAAGGAAGTGCTTAAATAAAATAAGCAAGCAAGCAAACAAACATAACTTACAATGTTAAGAGTATGTTAACTGAGAATGCCAATGGAGTCAACTAAAAGATCTCCCAATGACTAAAGCTGAAATAATTTGAGCAACAGAATAAAGTAGTATTAGATTATAGCCCAAATTATAAAATAGATATAAAAGAGTTCATGCTAATATAAATAATTATTTGAATAAATACATAAATGAGAGAGAAGAGACAAATCTCCCATGAAAATAATTACAAATAATTTGTGTAAATACTCTGCACTTAAAGTAGTGTATGATGACTTCCTCTCCAAAAATACGATATGTAAAGGTAAAGTATATAACCTTCTTGTGAGGAAGCATGAGAAACACTATCTTATCCAGGTGATCAAGGTCAACAATAATAGTGATGTCATGTGTATTGTACTAGTGTACCTTTGATATGTGATAAAAATGACATTTTAGTTGTGTAGTATTCCTCCCCCAAATCCCAAATCCCGAATCATAAGAAAAAAGCATCCAAAAAATTCCAGTTGAGTGATACATTACTCAGCTTTGACTTCCGTAACAAAATACCATAGATTGGGTGGCTTATACAACAGAAATATATTTTCTCATGGTTTTGGAGACTGGAAGTCTAAGATCAGGGTGCTGCAATGGTTGGGTTTTGGTGGGGGCTCTCTTCCTTGCTTGTAGATGGCCTTCCTGTTGTGTTCTTCATATGGTGGGAAGAGGTCTCTGGTGTCCCTACCTCTTCTTACAAGGGTATCAGGATTACAGAATGAGGGCCCTGCCTTTTGCACTCATTTAACTTTGATTACCTCCCCACAAGCCCTATCTCCAAATAAGTCACACTGGGGGTTAGGGCTTCAACATATGAATTTTGGGAGGACACAGTTCAGTTCACAGGAAGGATATTCTACAAAATACCAGACTAATATTTCTCAGAAGTCTCAGTGTCATCCAAAACAAGGCAGGGCTGAGAAACTGGTACAGTAAGAGAAGCCTACAAAGACACGATAATTCAGTCTAGTGTGGAGTCCTGGGTGGGATCCTGGAACAAAAAGAGGAAGTTCAGTTAAATGAAAGAGATCTGAATAGAGCAATTACTTTGGTTAAAAAGAATGAATTGATATTGGTTCGTTAATGTAACAAATGTTCTACACGAATGCAGTATTTTAATAACAGGGGAAACTGTTTTAAGGACATATTGGAACTCTGTACTACTTTTACAATTTTCTATACATCTAAAACTGTACTAAAAGCAAAATATACTATAAAAAAGCTGTATATCATTGGATTAAAAAGAGAAAACCTAATTACATTGAGATTTCAGAAGTGTTTCCAAACCATTTTAAGAGAATGAAAGATGACAGATCAGAAACACTATTAACAATAGAGAATGTCAGGGACACTGCAGGGACACACTAAATATTGCAGGGACAACTGACAGTTGGTATACAGAAGGATTAAATTAGTGGCAGAAGTACAAGATATTGCAATACAAAATTCCAGACTTATCCAAAAGAAAAGGACTAAACACCAGGGATGATACCAGATATTTATCCTCACTCTCTTTAAATATGTAGTGTCATGTGCTGCATAAAAACTTTTTTTCAGTCAATAGACTGCAAATATGGTGGTGGTCCCAAAAGATTATAGTATGGTATTTTTACTGTACCTTTTCTATGTTTAGATAAATAAATACTTATCATTATGTCCCAACTGCCTATAGTATTTGGCACAGCAACATGCTTTATAGGCTTGTAGCCTGGGAACAAAAGGCTATACTTAGAGCCTAGGTGTGTAGTAGGCTATACCACTGGGTTTGTGTGAGTACACTCTATTGTGTGCACAAAGACGAACTCACCAGATGATGCTATGATAAAAAGTTTTCCTTAGAATGGTTTTATCTTTACATTAAGTGACACATGAATGTACCTCTGTCTTCTTCTTTTACCTTATCTTGACATTCTACTTCTGTTTATATTTTTCCTTGGCCAACTTTCCTACTTCTACTTTTACATTATCATGTATATATTATATTGTGTGTATCTTATGTAGGCTCTTTCTACTGCTCTTGGAACAAGATTAAAATTTTATAATTGGAAAATAAATTCCCAACTGTTAAAGAAATTGTTAATATCACCATTGATAAGGTAGAAGGCTCTGATACGGTTCTGCCTTTTTGGGGTTCTATTTTAACACCTTCCTACTCTCCCTGACAAACCACACGATAGTCTACACAGAGGTAAGAACTAGTGACAGCGTAATTCATCTCAAACTGACCCAGGCCATTCTCAATCCACTTCTGATCTTCTCTGGCCTCTGGTCAACCCTGGCACTTTGCGTTTTGCGTTCTGATTGGTTGGCTTTCCTGGCTCAAGCCATATTTCTTAGACAAATCTTCTCTCAGGCTGTCTGTTATAGGCTATATGTTGACTGGGCTTTCTGGTTGTTTGGGCCTGCCCCAGGGGTCCTACGTGAGGACTGCCCCCTGGGCAATTCTGTTGGTTGTAATCTGCTCTCTTAGGCTCTGCCTCAGATAAGGGACACTAAACACATAAAGCTAAACAAGTTCTGTGTAACAAGTTATAAGAGGACAGCTTGCTAAAGAAAACAGCAGAATGACAAAATATCGGATAAAATTTGTTACAGAATATATGCTATGTATAAGAAAAATACAATACAAAGTAATACAGAAGTTATAGACATGTTACAAAAATTTATATAAATGTGTCATACTAAGAGCCAATTCAATAGCAAGATAAGGAGACAGTATGTGTTCTCACAAGAGTGGTAAGAGAGGAAATCAGCTCATTATAGAATGTATGGCTTTGCTCACAATTGAGGGTTTGAATTAGAAGAGAGTATTTTGGTGCCATTTTGTACCTATTTAAATACCATAATTCAATAATGATAGCAGAACACACTGGCAGTGGGTTCTAGCAAAGACGCAATTATACAGAGTGGCCAGCATTTTAAATTGCTATGGTTCTTTTGCAGAGTTTGCTGGCAGAATTAAAAACAAAACAAAAAGCGTTGCCAGTGTTTCTCCATTTTGATGCGGTAGTCTCAGTTCTGTGACTCAACCGATGGCGATGACGTTCTGACCAGGCTCTAAGAAGTTCTAGAGAAAATAAGAATGGGTAAGTTTGGGGTTTATTTAGGCTTCTTTTGGGGTCATGACTTGTGTTTATGTGTAAGTATTTTAATTGGACCCTCAATAAAATTTGGTAAAGCAAAGGATTTAGAAGAATCTAACATGTAGCTGAAGCCAGTGCCCTACAGAGATAGTCCTAAAGAGAAAAATGCAAATTATATGAAGATATTAAAATTAACTCAGTTGAAAACAGCAGAAAATAGAAAATAACTCCAAATGCAAAAAATAAAAAGGCAAACACAATAACACCACAAAGAAGCACCACATAACTATTCTATGACACAAAGATAGTATGGATCCCATTTAGGTACAAAGGATATTAAATAAAATAAAGAAAAAACAGAATAAGAAGCAGAACACACGTGATATAATGGGATAAAAATGCATGTACAGTGACAGTGACAGAATTTAGAAGATAATTTAGAGAAATAGCAATAGAGTTAATGCTCTTTAGTTCCTTTTTTCTATGAAAATGGTTAGGTATACATTAAAACATGTTGGATGTATAGAGAATAATATGGATTATGTGACTCAAACTCACTGAGATGAGTGATGCAATTAAAAGTATTATAATTTATTCATGTACAAGGGTAATATACCTGTTTTTGTATGTTTCTATAAAAGCACTGAAAGGCCTCAGAGCATATTGGTTGAATTAGCCTGCTATTGTAAACCAGGCTCTCTTGACATTAGCAAGCATATGCTTGTGTACTCAGATGCATAAACAACAAAATGATGGATCTTTTTCCACATGGGAGTGTTTTAGCATTTCAAAGTTAACATCCAAAGCAATACACAGATGTATATGCAGCTGGAGAACAGTCTTATTTTTCTTTTCCATTCCACTAATGACACTTTAATTCTTCGTTTTTGTCTGAGTGGGATTGTTGGTTCCACCATGGTCTGGGTGAACTGTGATTTTAATGTCTCCTGAAGGGCATGCATGGTGACAAGTTAATCTGACATTTGAAAATGATGAGATGTAGTTGGGGGGAAAATCCTTTCAAGATAAAATAGTGAAAGTTCTGATAAGAAAACAAAATAATGGGGTCGAGGTTGAATCAGAGACTTTTTCTTTTCTTTTTTTTAAACTGAAAGAGGCTAAAAGCTGCAAGAGAACAAGATGATTTGGCAAGTGTCCAGGATGGAGAAAAATCTAGATTCCTTCATAGACAGAAACCACAGGGTGTAGTGTGAGGACTTCATTTTCAGATTTAGGGGTGTACCGCAATGGAGAAGGAAAGAGCCGATGAGAGCTGCTGGCAGACCCTGGACTCTGGGTGAAATGTTGTTCATTCATTTATTTACTTTCTAGCTCTGTGATCCTTGCTTGACTTCTCTGTGCCTTGGTTTCCTCATGTGTAAAGTGGGTCAAATGATTGCACTCACCTCCCAGGGTTATTAAAACATCAAAAGAAACTGCACATGCCAGGCACAGATTGTGTTCTCAATCAGTGTGGACTACTGTTGTTATGGCAGAAATGAGGATTGCCAGACTTCTCTGAAGACAGGAAAAAACCATCATAAAATTGACATCTCTTCAGATAAAATGGGTTTCAGAAAATCTCAGAGCCTGCTGAGTAGGTGCTACTTTTCTATTTATTAGGGCATGTAAGAGATTGTGGAGAACAATACAACTGTGTAACCAAATTGCAGGGGGTGTGTTCACCCCTGCAACATCTGGCTGCGGGCTTAAGTCACTGTGTGCAGTACTTGAAAAAGTTTCTTTATTATATTTTGGTCATGATTGTGATCCCGGGGACTTGCAATAAATATAGACACAAAGCACAAGACTGGTCATTAGATCGGTATAAGGTAGTGTAAAAAGTAAGATAAATGGACACGGTGTCGTGTGCACAAATGTTATTGTTCCTTTGTATAAATACCTGATCTGTCCATTGTAGACAATGCCATGGGTCATAGAATAAATGCAATTCTATGATTCAGGGGAAATGCATCCCTTACAGATTTTCTTAGTATACATAAGGACAAAATAATACTGTATTTCAATCTAGCTTTTTCTATTTCTAGTTTTTCTTTATTCAGAAAAAGATGGGGAAGCGGCAGCATGCTTCAGACTTCTGCCATTAGCTTGTTTTGCAATCTTGGATAAATGATAACAAGAGCTACATTTACCCAGAAGTATAGACAATCCAAACATTTCTCTCCACTCGGCTGGTCTGAGCCCATCCTCTGTTACTGGAACACTGTAGGCCCTTTCCACTGTGCTGGTCTTCCAGCCTCCAACATTACCTCTCTGTGCTATATTTCCATACAGTAGTTAGAGAGATCATTTTTACAGGGGCAAATCAGATCATGTCAAGCCCCTGCAACAGCTCCTCGTTTCACTCCCAGTGAGACCCAAGGTTCTGCTTGTGCCTTCAAGGCTCTCCATGTTCCCTCTGGTGCCCTGTTTTCCTCTGTCTCTTGCTAATCTTCCCTCGCTGGGCTGTGTCCTCACAGGCTTCCTGGCTCTTTGCCGAGGGTGCTATGTACATGCCCACCTTAGAGCCTTTGAGGTGCCTATTCTTCTGCTCACAAATGCTCTCCCCAAATATCTGAATTGTTGGCCCCTTATTTCCTTCAAGTCTTTGCTCAAATGCCACCTTGTCACAAGGCCTTACTTAACGATTGTGTTTAAAATCGCAGGCACAATCTCTTTCCTCTTCACAGCAATCAGATGCTTCCCCCTGGTCTTTTACTCCATAGCACTTATCTCTGGTCACTTTTTAATGTACCATGTCATTTACTTCGTATTATGTTGATTATTTCTTGACAGTTTCCCCCCATTAATTCTAATAAGTTCCACGAAGGCAGGAATACTTTGTATTCACTGAAATAACCTGAATGTTTTCAGCTGTGCCTGATATAGGCACTCTCAATATTTATCAGATAAATGAAAAAGTATTTACAATGTGCACTGCAATCACTTCCAAGTCCTTTTAGCACTTAAACCTCACAGCAACACTCTGATGTAGATATTTTTACAACCCTCATTTGGAGTTGAGGGAACTGATGTTTATAGGGGTTAAAATGCTTAAGGTCACATAGTTAGGCAAAACCAGGATGCAAATGAAGGTGATCTTGCTTCAGACACCATGTCTCAACCATTCTCCTATCACATTCCTGAGCTGGGCTAGGCCTCAGTCCCTTCTTTTTATTTTAATCAACATTATGCTTGTCCATAAATGTAGGACTCAAAAAATCCTAAAAATTAGTAACAGTAAATTCCCTACATACAGACCTTCAAATGCAAACTTTCAAAGATGAGAACATGCGTTTGCATGTCCGGTCACGTAAGTTAGTTCACATGTCTGGTATACATTGCCACGTGTGTGCTTCCTCTAAAAGTGGTTGTGCTTTTGTGTACTTTACAGGACTGTATAGAACACAGTAGTTCAGTATCTTTGTTTCAAACCCAGGATGTACAGAAGCATTTGTAAAAGTAGTAGGGTGGTACTGTATAGCTTATTGTGTTAGCTAGATACCTAGGCTAACTTTGGTGAACTTATGAACAAATTGGACTTATGAGTGTGCCCTTAGGACAGCAGTTGCTTGTATGTAGGGGAACGACTATAATGAAAAACAATATTTCCTTGTTACTTTGCTTCCTCAGCTTCCCTTTCTGCAGAAGCAAATACTTATACCCCTAGCTGATTTTTGGTCTTTATTTCCCTCCATATTTCTGAATAATAGACCATTATTTATATTTCTTGATTTATTTTTCTCTCTTCAGATATTACATATTGACTTCCAACTTTGGAAGATGAAGATGTTAGCCTTCCTTCCTCTTTTCTGCACTACAACAAGACACACACACACACACACACACACACACACATACATACACACACACACACATTCACACACTTGCAAAAACACCCATATACACATTCTCTGTCTTTCCTATTCCCCTTGTCTCTTGTAATTTAGGTTAGATTATACACAGGTTTATCAGATGAGTCATGCACATGTCCTATTTTTTCCTTCTCTGCCTACCTTTCTGCATTACCTGGAGTTGTTGTCAGATGTTAAATTTACTTACGTATAATTGTACTTCTCGCTATTTTAACCTGAAGGACTCTGTCACTTTTCTAAAATTTTTTGAGCCTTTACATACCTGAAAATAGCTGTATTTTGCCTTGACACCTGAGTGATGGCTTGGATGCTTAGAGAAGTTTAGGTTGGAAATAATTTTCCTTCAGCATTTGAAAGTCATTGCTCTATTAATTCCTAGGTTTCAGTTGCTTTTGAAGTTTTCTTTTCAAAAGACAAAAGCTGTGTCTTTTGAAGCTATCTCACTTCTGATTCTTCAGTATATGACTTTCTCCCTTTCTCTAGAACTGTGTTACTCTTTCCTATACCCCCAGTGTTCTGAAATGTCTCTGTGATGTGCCTGGGTGTGGCTCTGTGTTCATCTGGTCTTGACACTCACATTCGTGTTCTTCAGTTCTAGGAAATTCTTTACCATTTTTAAATTGATGTTTCCCCCCATTTTCTTTGTCCTCTTTTTCATGAAACTTGTGAGTCAGCTGGTTGACTCTCAGAACTGGTTCTCCAATTATTTTTCTTTTCTCTTGCTTCTTTCATCTTTTGTATTTTTCTCTACTTTCTAGGAGATTTCCACAACTTTATCTGCCAGACCTTCATACTGAATTTTACATTTCCATGCACATCAGAGTTTGCATTCTTCTACTTACCTGGGAAGGAAGTTTGGAATCTCATCTTAGAGGAAGTGGACTGGCAGCCTCCTGAAAGAAGTGTTAGAATCACAACAGTGTCTAGCTTTGAGGTGGAAATCTCATCTTAGAGAAAGTGGACTGGCAACCTCCTGAAAGAAGTGTTAGAATCACAACAGTGTCTAGCTTTGAGGTGGGAATCTCATCTTAGAGGAAGTGGACTGGCAGCCTCCTGAAAGAAGTGTTAGAATCACAACAGTGTCTAGCTTTGAGGTGGGTATGTAGTAGGTACAAGACAAAACACAAAGAAGAGGTTGGCCTAAATGATAGGATGAAGGCAAAGTAAATATAACGAAAAGCCAGAGAAGGTCTAGGAATAAGACTACCTAGAAGGTCAATCTACCTGAGTTACTCAACTGATTTCTTCTAAATAATATTTATATTGGATTCAGATCCTGGGAAGGGGTGACCTAGGAACTGCAACAGGGGGCCCTAACTTTAAACAGACGAGCCTGGTAGATCATTAGAATGTTAAATTATCTTCCACAAACTTGCCACTTCAGAATCAGGCACCACAGATTAAAGGCTGGACTGAATTCTTAAAGAGGCAGCGATGGATAAACTCTGATCCCTGGACATCTATAATATACTTTTCCAGCTGTTTCAAGTCCCCCCCCCCAAATATTTCTAATAAAATGTAGTGGTTTACGAAAATCTTAGAGATTTTCCTCCAATAAAGACTAACAGGTCTATAGACTCCAAGGAAGTTGTAAATATTTACTTGTGCAATAGGATTTTCTAGGTGTCCTGTGTCCCTGGTCTTTGTGGACCCTGCGACTACTTGCTAACAGATAATTTAGCACGTTGCAGAGACGTGAAAACAGGCAGATGCTTAGTTCCTCACTGCTGGGCTTCCTGCCAGTTATGCCTGAGGGGTCATGTCTCAACCTCTGGATTTCAGTCCCATGTCTAGCTCTTATTTCCCCACCCCTTTCGGAAAGCTTTGGGGATTTGGACTGTGCTATTCCTTGTTTCTTTTCCTCCCAGAACTGGCTGCCAAGTACGATGCTATCTTCTCATCTCCCTCTTTATTAGCTGTCACCAAAAAGAAGCGTTCAGGCTCTTTTTATCGAAGAATTTTGTGGCTGAAACCTTCTTGTTTTGGGCCCACTCAGTCAGTCTGTAATAAACCCAGTGGCTCATTTCTAGGTAGAAGATGAATAAGCAGCATGTGGATTCATGTTTGCTAAATGAATGAAAGCATTTGTAAAATTCAAAATTGTTACATGATGCCTAAAGATTTTCCCCAGAAGCTTCCTACCTGACTCTTTCACCTTTCCTTAAAATCTCTGACTCAAACACTAGAAGTCAGATTGCTTCCCTGGCCCATGTCTTCCTGTCCTTTTGGGCATACTAGAAACATTGTCTCTAAAGCAGTGCTACTCAGACTTGAGACCGCAAAAGAATCATCTGGAGAGCTGGTAGAACCACAGGTTCCTGGGTCCCACCCTAGATATACAGATTTAGAAGGCCCAGGATGACACCCATACTGGTGGGCCCACGACCACACTTTGAATAGCTACTAGACTAGGCCATGAAGAAGAGTGACCATGGGTTTGGATAGACCTAGGATCCCTCACCGATGCTCTTTCTAACCTATGAGTTGGACCCAATCTTCCCAAAGTCCACATGGCTCCAGTAAAGTCTCTTGATGGTACAACTTTTCTTTCTAACAATATAGCCAGACCTCCAGTTCCCTTAGTAAAGAGAGAGGAAGAGGAAAATTCTTAATGGAGGATATAATCAACACAGGTGATGGGCTAGGTACATTTATGTGTCTATTCCATTGAATTCTCACAACAACTCATTGGTGTTGGTATAGCTGATCTCATTTCATAGAGAAGTTCAGTAGCTTACCCAATATTATCAAGTTGTCAATCGGAGAACCTGAGCTCTGTGCTTAACACTACAAAGTGCAGCCTTCTTGCTCCAAAGACCATTTGCCTCTTGTTCAACCTCCCCTAAAAGGCTCTTTTTTCACTTCTGAGAAATACATCCAATGAGAGCAATAGCTTATATGCCCTAAACCTAATGAACAACTTAACTTTTCCTTTTTCAGACAAAGTACTCTGCTTTCCTCCTAGAGTCTCCGTGACTCACAGTTGCCCTCTGGCCTCCTGAAAGTGCTCCTTAGAATTACAGAGCAGCAATGTTAGAAGTAGCTCATAACAAAAAGCTGTTATAGGCAGTCTCTGCCAGTGGAAGGGTGTGATTTTTCTAATAGGCCTAAAGGAGAAATTAGGTTATGTCTAAAGAAAATAAAGAGCTTAGCCTAACAAAATGTAGCATACTTTATTTCTTCCTTGTAATTCTTTTAAAGTTTCCTTTATATTGGATAAACCTATGAGGATAAATTTACATTTATCTATCAAATATAAGTGCCTATAATTGTAACTCTTATATTGGTATAAGAGAATGATAAACAATTCTAAGAGACTATGGCAACAGTTTAAGCCTGATATGGGTCATGGTTTGTTTTGGGTTTGTCTGTGTCCTGACACCATAAACTTTGGGCTTTCATTTTCTTGGTATTGAGGGTGGGACTCCTGGGGACTTCTGTTTCCCAGCTTCCTTAGCTGCCAGCAGAGCTTTGCTATTTTTGATTCAGGGAGGGAGGCTATATTCTTCACAATAGTTTCTGTTTCAGTCTTTGCAGGGAGCCTGAATACCATAATACTATAAGAAAGGGATTGGTGGTAGCAGGATGCTGTGGGAGTGGAGTTGAGGGGGAAAACACAACATCAATAAGGGTACCTGATCTTAAACCAGGCGAAGTGGGGACCAAAGGGAGGCCCAAACTTTACCTGTACGATGACCACTTGTATACTTAATCCTGAACTGTACTCCGCATCTTTAAAATTAAAAAAAAGAAAACAAACAAACAAAAAACCCAAAAAAGATGCTGTTTGATCCTCTTATTCTTCCTCATTTCTTCCAAATATCCTCTTCCCCACCTCTCCAGGTTTTTTTTAATCCAGTGTGCATTGCATAGGTTTCACATTGTCATAAATTATTGGCACATCATGGAACAAAAGAAGAATCTGTTTTAGGAGTCTGATTACCTGGTTTGTTCTATTCCTAGTTTTGCCATCAACTTAGCTACAGGAACTTGGACTGGTTCCTACTTTTGTTTCCTGTAAGAGAGTTGTATTCAATTATGTTAAAATTTAAAGTTCCATAAAACTAAAATTGCTATAAAAAATTTAAATTTCATTTTGGAAAAAAAAAAAAAAAAGCACCCATTCAGACTGACAACTTCCAGCTGAATGCCTAAAATAATTTTTTTAGACTGTGGGCAGCTCGTCGACTCTTCAGACTCAATTAAAAAAAGCAACTACAACAATAACAAAAAAACCTTTTAGGTAATTAACTGAAATGCTCTGGCCTGTTCCTTAATTATTAAGTATCTGGGCAACAGAATGGAATGATAGACAAATTGATTTTTGTATTTCTCACTTAAAAACATCGCTTTCAGTTTGTGAAAACTTTGCCATTTGCCAGTGGTGAGAAAAAACAAATATCAGTGCTTTAAAGTAATTTCTTCAAATCAAAATTTAAAGCATCAGACAGTCAGACTGTAGGACAGCTCAGTGACTCAGCAGTGCCTTTGGGCATTGTGTCCTGGAGAGATTATGCATATGAAAGCAAAGAGAGCTCTGAATGTGGGGTGGAAACAATTGGGAAAAGCTGAACAACCCAAGGAAACCACATGTCTGTTTCTATCTTTCCATGAGATTAGAAAAGCTATTAAAACTTTTTCTTTTTCTAAGTCATTGCAAACACGGACATTAAATAAATGAGCACTATTTGAAGCGATGCTTCCAGGGCCTACGTGAATATCACAGGCAGATGAGGCATCCCTGATACTAGGGGCCAGATAAGTGCTGTTGTGAACTCCCCACATTCTGTTCTGTAACATCATCCTGGGAATGAGTGATCCAGCCCAAATGGAGAAACCATATAATATCTAGGTCAGTTTCACTGCCAAAAAGTTTGGGTATTCTCTT
The DNA here is from genome assembly GCF_000164805.1 of Carlito syrichta. Classification (NCBI taxonomy): domain Eukaryota; kingdom Metazoa; phylum Chordata; class Mammalia; order Primates; family Tarsiidae; genus Carlito; species Carlito syrichta. The sequence continues at coordinate 138,803 of NW_007252238.1, read as the reverse complement.
GTATAGATTTCCATATATTTCCCAGCATCCCATTTGGTATAAGTGACACAAGATCAAGCAAAGTCACCTTTACTCGAGCAACCTGTCCTGTGGTCCATCAGAGCTCCCACCCTTGTCCTAACTTAGCACCTCTGGGAGGAGACTAAGGTTTGAATTAGAGGGCAATGGAAACTTGGCAGATTCCAGGAGTATACTGGTCAAGAGTGGCAAAATGTATTCAGGTGACAGATTTTGTATGGGATCCAGGAGACGAGGTCATTGATCAGTGGAACATTCTAACAGGGAAACTTGACATTATTTTAAGGAGGGTCAGAAATCCAAAGCCAAGTTAGTGAACAGATGGGGAAGTAAAATTCCGAGTCCATGGGATGGAAACGGAGAAGGAAACAGAGATTGGTCCAACGTCACTGCTGAAGAAGGAGAAGAGGGTGAGGTAGAGGGGGATTCATCCTAAGGTTTGCCATTCTCACTTTGATTTTATTCACTTACCCATATATTGGGCAGTTCTAGGAAACTACCTTGGAGAGGGTACTTTTAATAAAAGTTTTATAGAGCTATAAGTCACATGTCATACATTTCACCCATTTAAAGTATACAAGTCAATGATTTTCATTATACTCAAAGTTGTGTAACTATCACTACAACTTAAGTTTAGAATATTTTCATCACTTAAAAAAGACAACTCATACCCATTAGCAGCCACTTCCCATTTCTCCCCATTCTTCCTATTTTTTACCCCCAGCCCAAGCAACTATTCATCTATTTTTATCTCTATAGATTTATCTATTCTGGACATTTCCTATAAATAGAAATATGCAATTGGTGGTGTTTTGTGACTGATTTCTTTCACTGAAAGGGCTGTTGAAATTTTATTTTCTCTACAGGATTTATTTACCTGTGAAAACTATTCTCTCTGTGTGTGTGTGTGTGTGTGTTTTGTTACTGCATTTATACTACTTTTCTCACTTATGAAGTATGCCGGTACATTGAATTGTCCTGGTTAAAAAAATGTTATGGATAATAAAAAGTTACATGAATCTCCAGTTTAAAAATAAAAAAAATATATATAGTATACATAGAATTAAAGCTGATTTGATCTTCCTTTGATAGTTCATCTCATGAAGAGTCTCAATGTAAGTATAATTGAACATATATGCTATAGGTGACTATGGTCAGTGTAGAAGATGGCATTTATTATTCTGGGATATATAATTTTATGATCTTTTATAAAAGATAGAAAAACAAGAACAACACAGCAAAACAAAAACTCAAGTCTCTATATCCATTTGTGTATTTGTTTTGTCTCTTTTTTACTGAGGTAAAATGTAGGAAATAAATTCAGTAATCTGGACTTTTTTACTGTTTGAATTCTGGAGAGACAGACAGAGTAATTTTGGAATAGGAATCTGACAATAACTTGCAAAAGAGATTAAAAAAAATATTGGCCTTTCTGTCAGCTGGATCTTTGGGTGTGGATTTATTTGGAGCTGGGTGAATCCTACTTCTGGTTTCCCGCATTCATCTGCCTTCTCAAGCAGGAATTATATCCCAAGCTAAAGCTCTTTTTTCTTTTTGAAATGAACATGAAAGGGAAGGTGAGACTGGGAACTGTGCTTAAGAAGAATTACTCAGTGTATTTGGAAACATGGCTCACTTCATGCAAGTTAATACATGTTCAAGAAAACAAATATACCATCAAACAAAATGAATCTTGCTTTGGCAAAAAAAATGTTTACTTGTAAATTAAAGCAATTTAATTAATGAATTTCTAGCTCAGGGAAATACGATCCTGAAAGAATGAAATATTGAGATAGTGTTGGGGCATTTCACATCAGGATGATCCTGAGATATGGCTTGGTGCCGGAGTATATAAAGGGGAAGATATAAATGGTGGGAAAGTCATTGTCTCAGGGGATCTATCTCATCTGTATAAGTCATAACTTTCTCAGTTATGCCTTTCATTCTTTTACATCCTTGAGAGATAAATCAGGGCTTTGTTGTTAACAAGACCAGCTGTTCCTGTGACTAGGGGGTCAGCTTGCAGGAAACATTGTTGATACTGGACTATCATTTCCTGCAGAGGGAAGAGTGGCTTATGTGCGACATCTTCTTTCCTACATAAATTTGCTAAAATGTTGCCTGCACATGCATTTTGCAAAGTATTCCCATAAGAAATAGTGAATGTGGCATGTTGGGTTATTTTGCAGATTCTGGCCATGAATTCATGAACCTTTGCATATGAGCATATCCTAGTGTCAAATGCCTAGGGTGAGCTGCTTGACACCGAGAAGGAATAATAACAAATTCAGAGTGGGTCAAGAATGACAATATAATCTGGAATATACTGTTCTTTAGTCTCGTTCGCTGAATTTCCTAAAAGACTGTTGAGTCTCTTTCACGAACAATGCTTATAACCTAACTGCCATCGTCCGGGCTTAAGTACTTTGATGTTTTTAATTGAAGATTTGGCTATGTAGTATCTCTCACATTCCAGTTATGCTGAAACAGAAAGTGTCTGCTCTGAACTCTCTTGAATTCTTCATCCACTGTGTTCACATTACCGTATACAAGTCAGCTGCCAGATGTTGGCTTGCCCAGGGTCCTGGGAACATACCCCTTGTGTTTTGATCTCTCTTTATTAACTGCTTGTACAATTTCCTTTCAAACTCAAGTTTAATGAACCTTTCTCTTTCCTGGCTTTATGATATCCCTTTCTCCATCCCCCCACTAATGCTGTCCTTTATCCAGACTGCTTATCTAGCTGGAATTTATTTGATTTTTTTCCCCTTCCCTTTGTCCTATGGGAAAGCTCAAGGCGAGGCTCCCTTAAACATTTATAGACTTAGTTTATACTCTGGAGTCCTTTTGGATAATTCTGGCTTGACCCTGTCACATGTCTTTGAAACAGGGCTTGCTTTGAGAGCTCTCATGTTGAGCGTGCAGCTTACTCTTTAGATTGTGGGACTGTGAATTATGCTTAAGATGCAGAACAGAGAACTTGACATTTATACCACACTTGCCGTGTGCAAAGTCAATGGGGGAAAAGAATTACGATATTCTAGGTGACAGCTATACCCCAACTTCCACAGTGAGCACGATTTTGATGATAATTCACATCATCATTACTATTCTCACCATCCATTGCCTTTCAATCCAGAGAAGAATAGGAGTCCAGGAAAAAAATGAAAGAAAAGGAAAAACAGGGGAAAACTGCTTGTGATGTTACCTATGGAAATACCATCTGAACTCCAGTTTGGGATCTAACCAATAACCCCCAAGACATCCCCGTCTTTCATATTGCATATTTGATTTCTAGACATTTAGAAATACACTATGTTTATTTAGTTACACATCTCGGTTTCTTTAAAACTGCTGAGTTACTCATTCCCTTGGATTATGTATTATTTTTTGTGATTGATCACAATTTATCTTGGCAGTGAGAGGAAGCTCTTCGTTATGGGCTCGGTTTTTTTTTTTTAAGTTCAAACAATGAAGAATGAGTCTCCAATGCTGCTGAGTATTTTAGGGCGTAGGGTGGGGAGTGAAGGAAGAGTTTATAAAAGGCTAGTTAGCTCTAGACATGCAGGGTGCAGAGGCGGGAAAGGGGAGGAAAGTTTCCTATTTCATAGAGAAATTTTGGACAAGAGTTTGAACAGGGAATAAGTGAAAATACCCAAATGTAATTTCATAGCCAACTTCCCATGTCTTCAAGTCTGCAGCATAACTTAAGATCTTTTTATTATACTTCCCTTGCAATTCAGTTTGCGGATGTTCCAAGAGAAATAGGAGGGCTGGGAACATTCCTTTTGATGACTGAAACGTGCAAGGTTTGCTATGTCTCTTAACATTGCAGTTCATTTACACAATAGTAATATCCATTATATTTTTTGATGACTTTATATGGGTAAATGAAACATAAGATCACAGGCATATCTTCTGCTAAACTGGGCATGCATGTGACTCAGACTCCTAGCAAACAGTTCTGTTCATGGGAGACCATCATATGGGCATGTCCTGTGTTTGCACTCCCTGGCTTAAAACTAGCTTCCCTGCCACTTCACTGCCCAAGAGACAGAGCAAGATGGTAATGGGTAGGGAGAATTTGAAGTCAGCTGTCTTGGCCCATTGAAAGTAGGTAAATGAGAATGAGCATAAAAGTTGGTCATGCACCCCTCTGGCACCTTCTCTCCTGCATGCTGCTCTCATGTCTTGCTGTCCCCAGATTCTGGGACCCCTTCTGCTTCCTCTAATCATGGTTTTAGTGCACTTGGGGTGTTCTCTGTCATGTTTCCCTTTCGTCCTATGATAAGACTCCTAGGCCTGCCCTAACACCAAGGTCTCCTCATGGATGGGGACCACATGTTTCTAAGGACCAATCCAAATGCAACCTATGGCAAAGAATGTGCCTGTTGGCAGCTTAATAAAACATCTGACTTTTCAATTATACCTTTGGGGTACAAAACAGCTAGATATTGTTCCAACTCCAAATCAGGTTTAGTCTAGTGATGCATAGTTTGATGAGAAAATTTGAACTCAGTAGTGTCCTGGAAAATCCAGGTCCATAAGTTAGGTACATATTAGCTATAATCAGAGATAGAAAATATGTGGGCTGTTGCTAGGAATTCTTCTCTTGATCCTTTAAAAAGTCAGATTAAGAACACTTATTTTTGAGAAAATTTAGGCCAATTTCATCCAAGAGGTAGATCTAAGCGAAGGCTCCATCCCTTTTTCACAGAACTAAAATAACTTAGGAAAATACAGTTTGAACACAGTTTCTTGATTTCTCCACTTTTTTCTTTTATTAAATAAGGAAATTGTATACCTTAAATTTTATAGTAACCTTTGTCATATAAAGAACACGAGAAACAGAAAACTGAATAACAAATATTTTCACTCATAAGTGGGAGCTAAATACTGGGCACATATGGGCACAGGGATGGGAACATCAGACACTGGGGACTTCTATAGGAAGGAAGCGTTGGGAGCAGGCCACGGAGGCCCACTGAGCATTAGGGATCAGGAAGGGCCGTTGGCCCCGAGACCACTAGGATATGTTCGAGAGCTTTTGACCCTATTTCCTTCCCCTTTCTACTCAGCACTAACCAGATTAAGCTCCTGTGAACTCATGAACTCAAAACATAAAAACTCTGAGACCGGGACGAACACAAGCTAACTTCAGAAGCTCATTGCTCCCATTCTTCCTCAAACTGCAGTTTTGGCTTTCACACAACTTATAATTCAAACTCGTGTCATATCTAAAAGCCTTAGTATTGGTCACAGACTTCTGGGTCATGATCTTAGGATTTATTGAAGGTGTAAATTGTAGAATATAGTTTTAGAAGACAGCCATTTTGTTGAAAGAATGCGGCTGGTTTACTTGCAGGTAGCCCACTGTGAACTTTGGACTGGGCCACATTCCAAATATTCTGGGATGGG